>NW_025883649.1:0-4043 GCF_002878395.1 Capsicum annuum
CTAGGTAGAGTTACCGCTATGCTGACTTATCCTAGGCCTTAAACCCATTTCCTTGGATGTCCTTTCTACTCCTTCTCTAGATAGGCCTTTTGTAAGTGGATTCGACACATTATCATTTGACTTTACATAGTCTATAGTGATAATTCCACTAGAGAGAAGTTCTCTAACGGTATTATGTCTCCGTCTTATATGACGAGATTTACCGTTATACATCATGCTCCCTTCCCTACCAATTGCTGCTTGGCTATCACAGTGTATACATACTGGTGCCACTGGCTTAGGCCAATAAGGAATATCTTCTAAGAAATTTCGAAGCCATTCTGCTTCTTCACCGGCTTTATCTAATGCGATAAATTCAGATTCCATTGTAGAGCGAGCGATACAAGTCTGTTTGGATGATTTCCAAGAAACTGCTCCTCCACCGATAGTAAATACATATACAATTGTGGATTTTACTTCGTTCGATCCGGTGATCCAATTTGCATCACTATATCCTTCAAGTACCGCAGGATATTTATTGTAGTACAAAGCATAGTTTTGAGTGTATTTAAGATACCCCAAAACTCTTTTCATTGCCATCCAGTGAGTTTTGTTGAGATTACTCGTGTACCGGCTCAACTTACTGATAGCACACGCTATGTCGGGTTGTGTACAGTTCATTATATACATTAAACATCCCAATACTCTTACGTACTCCAATTGCGAGTCACTTTCACCTTCATTTTTCCGAAGTGCAAAGTTCGCATCCAATGGAGTTTTGGCAATACCGAATTCCATATACTTGAACTTGTCAAGTACTTTTTCAATATAATGAGATTGTGACAGTGCCAACCCTTGTGGAGTTCGATGGATTCTTATACCTAAGATCACATCTGCAACTCCAAGGTCTTTCATATCAAACCTGATCTCGAGCATTTGTGTGGTTGCATTTATGTCACAAATATCTCTGTTGATGATCAAATATCATCCACATATAAGCAAACAATGACTTGGTGATTTGGTGTGTCTTTAATATATACACATTTATCACATTCACTTATCTTGAATCCGTTTGCCAACATGGTTTGGTCAAACTTCGCATTCCATTGCTTAGGTGCTTGTTTTAGTCCATAAAGTGATTTAACAAGTTTACACACCTTATTTTCTCTTCCTGGAACCACAAAACCTTCAGGTTGTTCCAAGTATATTTCTTCCTCCAAATCTCCATTTAGGAATGCGGTCTTCACATCCATTTGATGAATTTGAAGATCATATACCGCCGCCAAGGCAATTAACATTCGAATCGAGGTTATCCTTGTTATATTGGCGCGTACGTATCAAAGTAATCAAGACCTTCCTTTTGTTTGAAGCCTTTTAGTACAAGTCTTGCCTTGTATTTGTCAATAGTACCATCCGCCTTCATTTTTCTTTTGAAGATCCATTTAGAACCTAAAGGTTTATTTCCGAAAGGAAGGTCAACCAATTCCCATGTATGGTTGTGTAAGATTGAATCTATCTCACTATTGACTGCCTTTTTCCAAAAGGATGAGTTTGACGATGACATCGCTTCTTTAAACGTTTGAGGCTCATTTTCTAAGACAAATGTTACAAAATTCGATCCAAACAAAGTTGACGTTCTATGACGTGTACTACGTCTTGGATTTTCTTTGTTATGTACATCCTCACTTGGTTCATCTTGAGGTCGTTTAGATTTTCTACTGGACTATTCATGTCTAATTTTATACGGGTAAATGTTTTCAAAGAATTCAGCATTATCCGATTCAATTACCGTACATTTATTTATATCCGGATGTTCGAATTTATGAACCAAAAATCGACATGCCTTACTGCTTTTAGCATATCCTATGAACACGCAGTCCACCGTTTTAGGTCCTATTTTAACCCTTTTAGGTATAGGAACTTGAACCTTTGCTAGACACCCCCACACTTTAAAATATTTCAAGTTGGGTTTCCTTACTTTCCATTTTGTGTAAGGAATTAATTGTGTCTTACTACAGGGATCTCTGTTGATTATACGATTGGCTGTAACGATAGACTCCCGCCCACAAGTTTTACGGGAACTCAGAACTTATAAGTAAGGCATTCATCATTTCCTTCAAAGTTCGGTTTTTCCTTTTCACAATTCCATTAAATTGAGGTAAATACCGTATCTCTGGTTGCGGAATTTTCTCTCCCAGGATAAAATGGCCAGCAATTCAAGTATAGCGGTACCTCAAATACTTGAATTCTTTGAACACACTCTCGGTTTGATTGATCACAAAGAGTATTTAGAAGACAAGAAGATTTATGTGTAATCTGAAATTTTTTCATGCTTTAACCTGTGGAAGAAAACAGGTTAATTATAGCCACAACATGCCCCTCCGAAAAGGTGACATTGGTACAATTTTAGAGGTGTGTCTTTTCCTGAAAATGCATGTTTGTTTATTTAAAACAGTGCAGTAATTTTCTGAAACAGTACACCTTTTCAAGAACAAGTGTACCAGTTCAAAACAGTGCATCACTTCGTTGAAGAGTTGCATCTGTTTGAACCAATGTATATACTATTTCGAAAATTTGCATTTGCTCAGTCGAAACAATGCATTAATTCAGAAACACTATAGCATTTCGTTGCACCAGTTCGAACACAACACTGTTTCATGTTGAAATAGTGCAACTGTTCACTGCATGCATGCATAAATAAATGGAACGTTATTGCTTCGGATTGAATTTATTTTTTTCTGTCAAATACAATTTGTCCAAAAAGAAAGATCTCATTGATCATTTGCCAAATCCAAATCCAAATCCGAAGCCGAGCGAGCGAGCGACGACGACAACACGAGGCATCTCTATTTCCTTGACTCACTTGCCATGTGGAATAAGTGTTTCACAATATAAACACTCCAAAGTTCCATTCTCCCACCAATGTGGGAGAGTTAGTGAACTTTCCAATTTGGGAGTACACCTTCTAATTTGGTGTCTCTTTCTTCTCCATTTGATTTCTCCATTTTCCATTTAACACACTTTCATTACTATGAACCCAACACTATGTTTGTCTAAATTTTGTTAGCCTCTTTTCTCTATATAAATCTTTGCACGACATATTGGAGAAGGTGAAGAAAAAGGAAGATGGCAACAGCTAAAAATTCCGCGGATGTCAAGATGGGAGATGTCAAGAAGTCATTCCGATTCAACGCCATGCAGACAGAAGAGAACAAAATCAAATCGAAGGTAAATTTATCTTCATATAATGCTACACTTGAAAATAACAAAATTACTAATTAGAAGACTAAGAAGAAAAATAATGGTAGATATCCCAATAATAATTATGGTGAGAATAACCAAGCAAAAAATCAACATGTACATGAAAAAGAACCGAGCTTTGTCTGTGGTAAAAGTGGGCATATTGCTCGATCTTGCAAATATCGAAAACATGATCCTACACCTCAGGAGGATATTACCGAAGAATATTTTGTAGCAGTGATAACAGATATAAACATGGTGGTTAATGTTGAGGGATGGTGGGCTGACTCTGGTGTAAACCGTCATGTCTGTTAATGGTTAATGTTGGGGCTCCAATCAGTCTAATTCAAATCCACATCGATCAAAACAAATTTTATTCATTGTCGACTCCACTCGACCCCCAGATCCTTAACTAGTACTCTTTTGGAGCTTCAGCTTGACTAATTCAAATTCATGTTGTATAAGACTCATTTAAAAATAAATCATTCTGCGTCAAGACTTTTTTCATTCTCAAAGCTCGTCTCAAGACCTCATATTAATGATGGAAGGATGGGGTGTGTGTATATATATAATTATATATATATATATATATATATATATATATATATATATATATATATTTCACATCCTTCCATATCAAACTAATGAATTTAAATTATATATAGAGAGAAGAAATTAATTAAAGAGAACAAAAGCAAAACAAAAAACTAAAAAAATGCAGTATATCCATTTTTTACATGAAATTAGTCAAGTACATTACACATCTGAAGGAAAAACAAAATGAACAACAAATTGAATAAAGAATTTATACAAGTAAATATATA
>NW_025883650.1:0-3473 GCF_002878395.1 Capsicum annuum
AAAAATGACAAATAAAAATAAAAATTTAATGAGAAATAAAATTGACGTAATGCCGTGACGTCTGTCTGAATATTCCAAGAAGCTGTAAGCCTTTTTTTTCCATGTGATTTGAGTATAAATACTAGCCACTAGGACAAAATAAATCAAAACTGTAACCTCACAACCTTGAAAGTGTCTCAAGTTTTAAGGAGAGAGGAACAATGACGGTACGTACATTTAAAATTCTATCGAAAGTAATAAGTTATCATTTTTAACTTATATGATTTTATAGCTTCATAATCTATTAAGATATATTAATTATCTTATTAGGTTTTCTCCAATAATTTTTTTACCAAACACGATTTATCTTCATCAATTTTATCCAAACAAGTAATTACTTATTTACAAAATCAACTTAAACACCTAAAAATGTTTTTTATTACTTAATTATATATACGTATTTGCTACTTTTAATCAGCTAACCAAAACCAATGCTAATTATTACAATTATTTACTGATAACTTGTTATAGCTATATTTCTTTAAATGCAGATAAAAGTGGTTGTTAGTGTGTCAATGAATGGATATCAATCTCCACCAAGTATGGAGAATTGTATTTTAGGTTGTTTGAAGCCAATGGTACCTTGCCTGGTTAAAGACACTACTCGTAAAAAAAAAATCATGACCATTGCAGCAACTTTACCAGGTACGTAACAATATTACTCAATAATAGTATCAAAGGAAAACCTTAAATCATTCACATATATCTTGACTATTCTTTTTCATCGTTTCTTATTCGATGTTCGATAATCCTATTGGAATTCGACCAAATGTGAGTCACATGTTCAGAATATAATTTTTTCTCTTTCTAAAAGCTCGAATCCGAGACCTGATTTGATTAAGAGTGAAGGAATTCGGAATATTCCACCACAAATTATGTTGATTATTGACCATTTAATTAGTAATTATTAGCTAGTACGGAATAATTAGTATTATTGGGTGGATTAATTTCACGTGCATGTCAACTCTACATATTTGTAATACTTGTAAAGTCAAAGACGAACCATTATTTGTCACACTAAATTAACTGAATCTTGTGCATATTATATAGCAGTAAACTGAAGTTACAAAATTTTATCCACTATAATAGTAAAGTCACTTTGATAGGTAAGCTTAGCATAGGTAAAATTAAGTGACATTATAGTTGGTAAATTAAAATTCAGTTATTTTAACATAAAAAAAAAAAAAAAAAAAAAAAAGAGACCGTCTTGTGATTTACTTCTATAATAGGGTAGGGTAAAGTTTTATTAATTAGTGATGTTGGTTATAGTGGACAAAGAATATGGTAATTTTTTAAACATGCACCCATTGTTTTTCCATAAAACTATATATTTTATGTATATATTTCATAAAAATTGTTATGGTATTATCTCTGGACGTCCATGCTACAAGAAGGCTAAATAATACACTTGATTGAATGTTATGTACTTATTTACTTTGAGGATTAAGGATCAATTCTCTAGATACATTTTTTTTCTTTTTTAGTGTGCACCCATGATCTTAAAATTCTAATTTCGTCGTTGTACATTATAAGACGCATGATTTATTCATTTTGTTAACATTATATTGCAGGAGTGGAGAAAATAAGTATAGAAGAAGAGAAGAACTTGTTGTGTGTGACAGGAGAGAGAATAGATACAGTGAAGCTAGTGAATATACTTAGGAAAAAAATTGGATTTGCTACAATTGTGAACCAAGGTGAAGAGGAAAAAGAAGAAAAACCTGCTGATAAGAATAAGAAAGAAGAACCAGTAGTGATCTATAATAATAGAGTAACCCCAATGGTTAAAATGTGGGAAATTGGAGATCCATATTATAACAACAAGTACTCTTGCTTTCCATTTTGGTGGTGATGCCTCTCATCAAAAAATAGGAAGAATCATACTCTTCTCTATTCCATTTTGTGTAATGTAATAGAGTATTATGTTACTGGTGGTGGAGCCAGAATACTCATCGAGGGGTGTCAAAATATAAAGAGATAAATTCACAAAGAAGTCAAGGAGTGACATATCTATACGTTAAAAAAATAATTTTGCCTAGATATAATGTAATTTTCTTACGAAGGAATGCCGATCATTGAATATGACTGTTCGAAGAGTTAAACAAGTTTTCTTTGCATCATGTCTTTTTTTTTCAAATATTATTTAATTTATTACAGTTTATAGTACGTACTTTTTACGTCGACTTATTAATGTTTCACATAGAAAATCCATTTGACTCTTATTACTCCTAATGGTATCACATAAATTAAAGTGGAAAGGGTCGTGGAGTATATATGTGTGTGGTGTGGGAGTTTGCATGCACTTGCAAAACCCAAATAATTGAAAATAGAGAAAATTGAGATTAAAAATAATTGAGGTCCTCCTAACTCATTTAGCACTTAATATTAACTTTCGTTTATTTACTCCCCTTAACATCTTTAAAGTGTATTAATTTCACCCCTCAAAACTGAATATCATTCTCACAATGGAGAGTGTGTTACACTCGCCTACACATCAACGCCACGTCAATGCCACGTCGGAATCACGTCATTGCCACGTAAGAAATTTGATTTTTCTAGAAAAAATTAATCCCCCACACATTATTTTTATATATTTATTTTAAAAAATAAAAAATACATATTTACTATTTTATTTTATTTATATAAATATATATATATATATATATATATATATATATATATTTATAAATATTAAATTAAAAAGACACTCCCACCCCTATTTTCTTTCTTCTTCACACACCCCACCCCTACCCTGCAATTAACGCAGCCCCTCCCCCACCCCACCCCCACGCCCCCTTCCCTATGCCCTTCTTCTTTAGATCCCCCTCTCCTCCTCCTCCAGCACCCCCCACCCACCCCACCCATTTTTTCTTGACCATTTACCCTCACCTGCACCCTCTCTTTATCCCCTTTCAACCTCCATCCCTGTAATGAAAAATATTTTTCCCTCCATTTTTTTTTCAATTACTCCATTAAAATCATCAGATAACAACAATGAAAACACCAATTTAAGATAATTCCTCCATTAAAACACTATTTCAACCCATTCTTCTTAATTGACTGTCAATTTCTTCCATGTGTAGAACTAAGTAGGATCTTAGAGTCGGAAAACAGCTCGTGTTTGGCAGATTTAAACACCATATTCGTTAAGAAGTTAATCACTTTAGCAATGGAAAGGAAAAACAGAGAAAAAAATATGACTTCCATCTTGTTATCATCTGTTTGTTTTCCAGCAGATGATGTGGTAAATGGCTTTATAATGTTAATAGAATCAGCAGACGACATAGCTTTAGACATTCCAATTGTTGCTGAGGACTTAGCAATGTTTTTGGCTAGAGCAAAAGTAGATGAAGTTTTAACTCCACAACACATGGAAGAAATTAGCAGTCAATTTTTCGAGCCGAATTCAATGGGTATTGTTGTTTGATGATGTA
>NW_025883651.1:0-3223 GCF_002878395.1 Capsicum annuum
AGTAAATGATAAATGGAAAGATAGACAGATAGATTGACACAAAGAGATAAAGAGAGGACAACCAAATGGTATATCAAATCCTAAGACCTTCCTATCAATGACTATAAACACCAATCTCTTACGAGGATCTCACGGGAATAGAATCCCATGCAACCCACGTTTCTTCACAATTCATAAACCTTCCAACAAGCATCAATAAAACAATCTAAAGTGTATACATTCATTCAAATTCAACCATCTCTAAAATGAAACTCCTAGCTATTTATAGGCCAAATGCCACTTATTATAACTTGGGCTCTAAAGTGACCCTAAATGTTAATTGGGCCGAAAAATACCCAGAAGCCTAATACTCATGCTATGGTTCCAATTAAAAATTAAAGTCAATCTTTGGTATTAGAGTCGGACTTGATTTCATTCCTACAAAGACAATCTTGGGTCTCGTTGTCTTGAAAAATTAAAAAATCACAAAAATATTCACTATTCATGTTTTTGGATTTAGGTCAAAATTCTAGTCTTTGATTTTGTTGATTTGTTGTTTTTTAGTGTTAGATCCTTATTTCCTAACACTAGTAGAGTCTAAATATTGAATTTGAGCTTCATCGGAGCTATATTGAAGATTCTACCATTGTTGGAAGCTTGAATTCGAAGAATTGAAAATGGGTTTTGAAATCTGAAAATTTTGATGAGGAATTTGAGTATAATGATGCTTGGAATGAGATTAGAAGGTGAAGAGCCTAGGTTCAAAATTTCATCGCATTCCGATGAAGGGTTGAAGTGTTGGAAATTTTTTGAGTTCTTGGTGTTCTTGAGGAAGATTCAAATCTTCATTTTGAGTTTTCTTCAAAAGGTGGTGTTTGATCCTCAAAAGTGATGAAAAAAGTGTGAAAAAGTATTGGTACAAAACACTTTTTGAAGATCCTAAAGAATATTCCTAAAGAGAGGACAAAAGTACAACTTTGAAGCTGTTGGGCAGGTGACCTGCGCTTGGATTGTGTTGGGTCTGTCGCTGACCTGCTGCAGCACCCCGAACCAGTAGAGCAGTCCCCTCCTGCATCCAACCTTCCCTCAACCTGTGCCCCATCTGCTTCCACACCTCAAGGCAGCCCACTTTGTCCTTTGGCTTGCATTCAAGGTGTGCCAAGGCTGCCAACACACTTCCAACGCACCTCCACCTTGTTCCAATGCATTTCAACTATCAAAACACTTCATTTTCTCAGGTTCAATTCATTAAATTCATCTCTTAAATACTCCTTTCATCACTTTGATTCTTAACACTAATTAAAAACTAACACTAAAACTACTTAGTTGTTTATTTAGTTCTCGTCTGTTCTTCTTTCGTATCCTAATTCCTTGTTTCTTTTCATTCATTTGTCTTTTGTTTTTCTTATTTTAACATTTGAATTCAAGTCTTTACGTCTTAATTGAGTCAATTTTTTTTACTTTTAAATGAGTCAACCATAGTTGCTTCATCTTCTTTCTACCATATACTAAGCCATGGGTGGAGCAACCCTTGATAATCTTATGGATGCTCTCATGGGAATGCAACAAACTGTGGATAAAATAAACGGAACCATGACACGTATTGAAGATAAGTGGGAGAGCATGGATAACCGACTCATTAACCTAACAACTGCCACTACACCGGGGTTCATCCATTAAAATTGTGCCCCAAGACCTCAAGAACATGTTTCCTCAACCCAAACAAATACAAACTAGGCTCCACAAAATATTGTGCAACCACTCAAAATACCCTTATGCATAGACCCTTTCCTTCTTAGGTCCACTAACCACGATACTAGCATTTTGCCTAGTGTCACTCCTTTCTTTGTGCAGGTTCATGAACAAACAACTTCAAAGAAAGATGGAAGGAAAGTGCCTAAAGAAAGTGAGATTGAAGTAGTAATGGAGTTCTTACCAAAGGATTTCAAGCTTGGAAAGTATGACGACAAGTCAATAAAAAAGTTGGATTCGGGGAGTAATTCTTTTCAAGAAGGGAGGATGATACAAGTCGAACTGACTCCACTCTTTTGTTGGGAGCTTATCGATTAGTTGAGAAACATAGGTTGCGAGTGAATTAGCTTCACTAGGGATCTTCGTAAGAGAATTGGTGCTTTTAGTTGGATTACATTTGAGGGCCTCAATTTAGTATATTGTGGTTTGCTTATGTTCATTCTCTTGTGTCATTCTATCTATACTTTACTTTTATTATTTTCATTTCCTTGTTTTGTGTTTTGTATTTAGTGTTTTCCTTTATTTTCGTGTTGTTTCTATTTTCCTATTTTGGTTCATATCATTAGTGGATTGTTGAAAATAAAAAGGGATTTCACATTACTAGAAAGTGAAGATCTGACGACATTTATTTAGTAAGATTTAAAATAAATATTGAGAAATAAAGAGTTTTTCAACATTTGATACAAAATGTCAAAAAATCAACACATTTGATACGAAATTTAACAAATCAATGACATTTTATACTAAATGACAAAAATAATAGCATTTTATACTAAATGTCGTAAAACCAATGGCATTCTATACTAAATGTCGTAAAACAACATTATTTGATGCATAATATCAAATTTTTGTATATTTTGTATTTAATAATATCAGTTTATTACTAGATATATCGGTATTTGCAATGATGGTTTATCACTATCGAATTTCTCGAGTCATGATAGCATCTACTATAGTCCACCAGTAGGTAAGCCAAACTATATCTCGAAACAAAAAAGAAACGGATTAACCGGCAGAAGACATGAAAATAAAAACTAAAGGCATTCAAACAAGTTTTTATAGGCATTCAAACAAAACACGAAGTAACTAAAAGAAATGGTAAATAGATACAAACGTATTATACAATAGACGGAGGAGAACAAAATACAGAAAATGAGATCCCCATGACCAGGTAAGATCGGCATAATAGCCACTAAAACAAAATAGAGTACTAGACAGAGTCAAATATACATCATATTCTTAGAATGTACAAAAAGACATCCAAAAATAGCAGAAGAAGGGGGATCAACTGTGAACTGGAAAAGCTCACACTATCTTCGAATTAGCAGCAAGCCCGAGGATAACGTTAGTGGCAATGATTTGTATTCGGATCTGTATGAGAAAAAAGATTCAAAAGTGTAGCATGAGTACCAAAACTACGGGTACTCAGAAGGCATCATAGGCCGACTGAGCTAAATCACAGAAAAAGTAAAATAAATTACAAGAATGTAAA
>NW_025883652.1:0-2345 GCF_002878395.1 Capsicum annuum
CTGCACTTGCACTAGAAAAACCATTAATGTCATTTCTGGAAATCCTAGAGAAATCCTATTTGACATTATAGAACATATCCAGGATGATGAGGCTAGAAACAAGTATCTTCTAGAACTCAAACGATTAATGCTTTCTCACGAAGAAAAGCCCCCCAAACCCGTTATTCAGCCTTTTAGCATGAAATAGGTTATGTCAAGATTCGACAAACCTGCAGAACCATCTACTGCTGATCTCAAGGGAGAAATCTCCATCCTAAAGGGAGAAATCAAGAATCTGAAAATCCGTCTTGACCAAGTAGAGCTCAACGTTCTTACAGATCAAGTCCTAAAGGATATTTCTCCCCCAGAAAAGCTTTCTCCCCCAGAATCTCCTAAGACTTTCCCGATCATCTCGAATGACCATCTTAAAGAACCAGAGCCTAGTTCCTTTCCCGACTCAGATTCTCCCTCCACCTCCGGCAAAACTGTTACAGCCATAAAGGCTTATAGTGAACACATAGCCGTTAAAATTGTCATAAACAAAGACTTTGTTCTTAACAGAGTCGCCCTCTTCGATACAGGGGCAGATAGTAACTGTATCGTCAAAGGTCTTGTACCTACAAAGTACCTTCAAAAGAGTACCTCTCGTCTTTATTCCGCACTGGAGAAAAAATGGAAATCCATTATAAGCTCCCTAAAGCTCACGTCTGTAATAACGACATTTGCCTGGTTAACGACTTTGTCATCACCGACGATATCACTGAAGATATCATTTTAGGAATTCCCTTCGTCAACCAGATTCGACCTTAATGGAGTGACTGCGATGGAATCCGCACAACTCTGTTAAACCAAACTTTATTTTTCCCTTTATTGCGACCTCTCTCGCAAGAAGAAGGACACCTTATTAAGGAAAGGACGGTTTTTAAAATTAACCGCCTCTCGTCCCATATCAATTTCCTTAAACAAGATATTCATATCAAGAAAATTGAGCAATCCTTGAACACCCCGGAGATGATTACTAAAATAACCAATCTCCACAAAGCCTTTGAAAAAGAAATTTGTTCCGAATTCCCTAATGCTTTCTGGGAACGGAAAAAACACTTGGTTGAACTTCCTTACATCCCAGGGTTTGACGAACAAACCATTCCCACTAAAGCCAGACCTATCCAAATGAACCATGAGATGATGGAAATCTGCAAAAGGGAAATAGATCATCTCCTCAAAAATGGTATTATTAGAAGCTCTAACTCCCCTTGGAGTTGCTCTGCTTTTTATGTCAATAACAGTGCAGAGAAGGAGCGCGGCACCCCTAGACTTGTAATAAATTATAAGCCTTTGTATGCCGTCTTAAAATGGATCAGGCATCCAATCCCTAACAAAAGGGATCTTCTCAAGAGAACTTTCAAGGCCAACCTTTACAGTAAATTTGATATGAAGTCAGGATTCTGGCAGATTCAAATAGCTGAAAAGGATAAATACAAGACAGCATTCAATGTCCCTTTTGGGCATTATGAATGGAATGTTTTGCCTTTCGGTCTCAAAAACGCTCCTTCAGAGTTTCAAAACATTATGAACAATATTTTCAATCCTTATACTTATATGTAGATTGTTTATATTGACGATGTGCTCATTTTCGCAGAGAACATTAATTCTCATTTCAAACATTTGAATACTTTCTTTAAGATTGTTAAACTTAATGGTTTGGTTGTTAGTGCCAAAAAAATGAAGCTCTTCCAAACGTCTATCAGATTCTTAGGACACGATCTTTACCAAGGTAGCTATAAACCTATTTGCCGAGCCATTGAGTTCTCCTCTAAATTCCCTAATGAAATTACTGATAAAACGCAGCTCCAGAGATTTTTAGGAAGTCTTAATTATGTTGCAGATTTTATCCCTACTATTAGGCAGGTCTGTGAGCCTCTTTACAAAAGACTTAAGAAAACCCCAGTTCCTTGGAGTCTTGACCAAACCAATGCAGTTATCCAGATCAAAAGCTTGGTCCAGAACCTTTCGTGTCTAGGTATTCCTAACCCTGAAGCCTTCATGATAGTCGAAATCGATGCTTCAGATATTGGGTATGGGGGTATACTGAAACAAAAGATTAATGAAAATTCTCCTGAACAGTTAGTCAAATTCACATCCGGAATATGGAATTCCGCACAGAAAAACTACAGCACTGCTAAAAAGGAAATTTTATCTATAGTGCTATGTATCACAAAATTTCAAGATGACCTTGTTAATAAAGAATTTTTTCTTAGGGTAGAGTGTAAATTGCTAAAGAAATTTTGCAAAAAGACGTTAAAAATCTTGTTTCAAAACAAATATTTGCTAGATAGGAGAGCTTGCCATCTAGCAAATATTTGTTT
>NW_025883653.1:0-2308 GCF_002878395.1 Capsicum annuum
CAATGTTAGGATAGTGATAGTACCTAAGTTGATTTAGGTGGAACTAGTGTTTTTGCGGAGAAATTTTGACTTTTGAAAGAGAGTTGCCACTTAATTTTGAAAAGGAATTAAGAAATCTTTATAAATACTTTAAACGATTCAAAACAAAAAAATCATTTCAAGTCAGAGATTCTAGATAAGCGGTTCCTATTAACGTTTTAGGAAGGTGTTAGGCATCTAAAACGTCCGCTAACTTGCGGTTATTCGGACTGTTTGAAAATGTCTTTTGACTAACTTTAGAAAATAGATTGGTTTTTGAAAAGAAAGGGATTTTAGAAATATTTTGGTGTTTATGCAAAACCAATTTTTAGCGACTTAGTTAGGGATTTTAGCTAGGTTCGCAAGAAAACACATAAAGCAAATTAGCAAAAGTAAAAGGGAAAGGGTAGAAGCATAAGGACTTGAGCCATTAGGCCCAAATCGACAACCCTGTCCTAATCTAGATATTGGGCTTTCAGCCCATCTTCCACCTATCCTAATCCTATATTTTCAAGCCCTTAGCTAGAGCTTGCTTCACCTGTATTAAGTACAACCTTGGCTTCGAGGCCCAAATGAATAGATAAGAAAATAAATAAATAAATACATAAATAAAGATGACAATGAAGAAATGGACGAAATAACAAGCGAGATATTGAATTTCTTAGCCGCTTCAAAATGGGTTATTAGCCCGTGCTTCTCTTTTTATCCCATCGCATCCAATATGCCATAAGATTGATGTTTGGGATTTGTTTCAAAACGGTTGTCATAAAGATGCCGGGCCCTGATGGCCCATGAAGAAAATGCCAGGGGGGCAGATGAGTCCGTTTTGGACTCAAAGTGCACAGTGCATGTAAAAGAAATAAATAAGGATTAGAAATGGATAAGCACAAGTCTGTATAAAAATATGCACTTTGGTAAAATATAAGCAAAAATATTGTAATAAAGTTTAGCAAAGAGAAACCACTGCATCACATATAACTATTTTCAGTTAAGCAACTAAGGGAACCCAAATTTCAAAAGGGAGTCTTCATAAAATAAGGCAAACAACTGAGGCATAATGATGTCAACTTTATTAAAAGGATTTAGGATAACCAAACTTGTCACTGGATTTCCAAATCAAACAAAGAAACTTATTCTATTTGCAACTTCTTTTCCTTTTATTATTATTATTATTATTATTATTTGAACTATATATATGGTACCTAGGCATGCCAGACAGCTGCAGATAAGAACTTACACGCAGGTTTAGGGAGAGAAGGTAATAAAACACGCACGCATCATTCGATGATTGAAAATTACCTTACAGAACTCTTAGAGCTCTAGGCAAATGAACCCAAAATTGAATCAAAAATACAAAAGCAAGAGGGATAGCAACTTGAATAGGTTGTTTCTTCTAGACCCTTGACTCAGAAATAAAATGATTTAGACATGAGACGGAAGGATACTATATGTTCAACACGTCCAATAACATCATAAACCAAATACCCCGAGTAATGCAACAAAAGAAATAACATCCTACTCATAACTTAAGCTATGCAACCTGCTAAAAAAACATAAGATTAAGGATAAGAAGTTTACTCTATTCTTATTAAACAAATGGCGACATCTAGGTAAATAATGGATAGCCAAAGCAGCATGTGAAATAAACAACAATGAATAAATAACTAAACAACGAGTTCAACGTTTAAGCAAAAGCTTGCAAAATCGAGGAAAGCGAAACAAAAGCTAAAATCAGGGATCAAATGATTATAACGACAATCAGCCTAGCGTAGCAAGACTCTAGATAAAAAAGATGAAAATTTCAAGCGAAAAGCAAAGCCTTGATGAGGTATACGTTGATTCGTACCACGAACTCTCAGGTAAACCACCACATCAGTTTAGTATAGTATGTTCAAAAGGGTTACATTAAAATTATGAATTGAACACTGCTTCAGGGAAATGGCACAACAACAGTCAAAATACAACCCCTGAAGCCACCATAGCCAAATGCAACAGACAGATCCCAGCCTCATTCATGACAAACACATAACTACTTCTATGGGAAAAAGAGAAAAGGGATGAAGCAGAAAGTGATGAGTTTAAAAGGAAAAAAGTATGTTCACCTCCTCTAGGGCAGCAAAACGAGGACCCGAGCTATCAGTCAAATTTGCTACCACCGGGAAACAGCCCTTCGGGAAACTTTGACTCAAATTGACAGTTTCAAAAATTTTTCTAGCTAAATCTACAGTTCCACAGTTGCCATTTTTACTCAACTAAGAAAAGACATGTACTGATTTTTGCTCTAAAAATG
>NW_025883654.1:0-4712 GCF_002878395.1 Capsicum annuum
AATCCATTTGTCAATGTCTTGGTCAACAAACCATTCTGAAGCTAGACATGAAAGATTCTCACCGAAATATGCCATGAGTAATTCGTCCTTCCCTCTAGCGCCCCTTAGCTGGTTGCAATAGCGTCTCAAATGTGCTACAGGATCGCCATGTCCATCATACTTCTCAAACTTTGGCATTTTAAAAGCAAGAGGAAGATGTACACCAGGAAACATGCACAAATCTTTATATAAGACACTTTTGTAGCGCCCAAGTCCTTGCAAGTTTTTCATAGTCAATTCCAAACTTCTTAATTTTCTGGCTATTTCCTATTATTCTTCTGTCATAACAGGCTTCTCAGTGTTAGGAGAAAATTCAGGCGGTTGAGGGCAATCGTAAGGACCAGTCGACTTAAATGTAGGCTCGAGAGCATAATGCTGATCACTAAAAATATTCAATGCAAGCTCACTTGTAGAGCAGGGAGGCACAACTTGTGGATGAACATCAAAAGTAGGAGGTGGGGGTGGCGCCGCAAAAGCATGAACAACAACTGGAGCTGAGTATGTGGTAGTCTTGGATTGGAGAGTGAGGAAATGAACATCGGAAATGGTTGGATATTGTTGCCCCGAAGTCGATCCTGATACATGTTGTGGCATATCAACAAAAATAGGAAATTGTGCATGTGACACGGGAGGAAAGCTAGAAAGATATTCCAGATTATCAATGGGAACTGGAGGAGGCGGCAACCCATTAGCCCAAGCTTGATGCATTTCGATTATTTGCTGCCTTAATTTCCGAATCTCTTCATTATCTTCAACATTCTCATTCCCCGAACTCCCTATCTGATTAGTGACAACTAACTCGGTATCCTTGTTGGCCATAACTTCCTCTGTGACTTGGAGCAATATAGAGGACCATCCAAAATGCCACAAACCAACCACCTTAAACTAACTGGACAAGAGATAGAAAATGCGTTAGAGTTCAATGATTTTTCAAAACCTCTTATTTTTTTTTTGAAAAAAATCACCGAAACCTAGAAGGGAGCCTACTATCTCACCCCCCGAAAGGGGAGAATCGGGTGGGCGTAGTTCGTGAAGTCATGCCAAAATGGACAATTGAACTCTTTATCTTTTTTTTCCTTGAAACATTAAGAAGAAAAGAAAATAATAATTTTTCAAAAGAATTGACGAAAATGTTTTTGAATTTTTCAGTTTTAACATCCCTATACAAAGTGAAATCTATGATTACCAAAGAAAATCTTTTTAGGTTTTCAGTTTTAAATTTCATATGAAAATGGAACTTGAACCTATTAAAGAAAAATCTTTTTGTAGTTTTCTTTTAAAGATGTATATGAAACACCTACTCTAAATGAAGAGTGAAGAAAATCTTTTTGAATTTTTGAAATAAGATCAACCAACAATGAAACCTACGACTATTGAGAAAAATATTATTTTTTTTTGGTATTTTTCTTTTCAATACATGTATGAAACACATACTCTAAACGAAGAGTGAAAAAAAATATTTTTTAATTTTTTCTTTTTAAGTAAGATCCTCGAACCAACAATAGGCTGCCTACGTATCTCACATCTCGAAAGAGGAGAATCAGGAATGCGTAGTTCATCCAGATTGGACAATTAATTATTAAATAATGGGCTAGACCCTGACTTAAGATACACGACCAAAGACAGACGATGAACCATGTTAATAAAATCTTTTGAGTTTTCATTTTGATACTTCACAGAAAAATGACATCAACAACTATGAAAGAAAAATCTTTATGTAAAAAATTTTTAACATCTTTTTTTTTTTTTTGCATTCTTCTTTTATAAACACATCCTATGAATGAAAAAAAAAACTTTTTGTCTACGCACTTTGCTTCTAACTCATGTTTTTGCCCAAACCAGTCAGTAATATAACCTCGTTAACCTCAAAGATGCAACATTTAGCATGTAGGGATGCCTTAGAGGTGAGTCTCCTACAATGGGCCAAGTGGGCCCTGCTAGGTCGTCAATATGATGCACATAAGCATGACCTAAAGGCTGACCTACGTTGGGGTTCACTAACAAGGCTGTTCGGGGGAGCATATGGTCGATAGTGGCTGCTTAGCTTTTCACCTACTCCATATATCCAACGGCTCCCCCCCTAAAATAAAGGTGACTCAACTAGATTTTGTGCGCACGACGTGCGCTCTGAGACTTGTTGCAGAAAGAATGATCCGGGTTATGCACACGATGTCAGATATAAAAGCGGTAACACATAGGATAAATACTGTAAACAAAGAGCACGAAAATTCACAAAAGTGAAAACACAAACAAAATCACAAGCAATGCTAATACACTTGTAATTCCAAACAAAGCCGATACGACTCCAAAAAAAAAGCTCGGATTCTGAAATTGTCCCTAGCAGAGTCGCCAGAGCTATCACACCCATTTTTTTACTTCGAAAAGATTCGATTTTATAGTTCGAAAGGGTTTTTATTTTCAAAGTGACAAAAAATAAAAATTTGTTTCGAAAAGGATTATTTATAATCAAAACTCAGAGTCACCACTTGGCATAATCCGGTGTGCCAAGTCACCTTTGGAAAACCCTTTACAAAATGATTTTGACTCTGTAAAACTGATCCGCGATCAGAGATTCTAACTAAGGAATTCTGTTGACCGAGGGAAAGGTGTTAGGCACCCCTCAGTCCCGTGGTTCGACCACGGTCGCTTGGTGGAGAATATCGGCTAATTAGACACCACAAATATATAAACCACACAAAGAACATAAACAAACATCAAACAACAATCCAAAAACCAAAATAATAATGTCCAGTCCAATTATTGCAACCCGAAATGAAAAAAAAAGGTATTGAAAAATAAACCTACGCTAACCTACACTAATCCTAAACTACGATCCAATGCCTTACCCGATGCTTTTGGCCTTCATCATGGACGTCCTCCGAATACATAATAGGTCGGGGCATTCCCCGAGGAATCAATACAAATCCCTCGGGGCATTTCCCGGTGAATCAATACAAATCCCTCGGGGCATTCCCGGCCCAATGAATACAATAGATCCCAATGCATAAATTGAAACCACTCCACAAACATTTCATCATTTTAACAATCACAGATCCTAAACTTTGCCTACCCAACCTACTTTTGCCTATCCATTGTCGGCCTAAACATGATGCTATCGGATTTATAACTTGATATTTATTCCGAATGAAACATAACAACAATAAACTCAAAGGTAATCCAAATTCATCTTATCAACCTTGCAATTCCCATCCCCAATTTCATACTCAATCACATGATTAACACATGCTTCGACTATCAATTCACAATAAAATTTCAGCAATCAATCAATAATACTCGACATTCATCATTCACCTCACGCATAAGATAAAGAGAAAGTCAAGAAGACAATAATCAACCAGTCACCATAATCAAAATGAACTAAGAATAAGAATAAGATAAGGAGATGACCTTAACTTGGGGCTTTTATTCAACCAACTTGAAATAACATAAGACCCGGGACCAATGAACCACTACTGACAGACCTCAAACTCAATCTCCCAAATCGAATAAAACCAGTTCAAACCACGATGACCCCCAAAACCTGGCTAAAACAGAAGTCCAAAAACGTGTGTGAATATCTGAGTGCAAAAATATGAGAAAACCTAAAAAATCTAGTTGCCGGAACTCCGTGAACGCAGATAGCAGCACGAATAGTGAGAAGAGGATTGAATTTTCGGTGAATTTTAATGTTTTCTAAACGGAATCGCCTAAAAAAGATCAGAAACAGTCAGCTCCGGTGAAGAGGTCGCCGGCCAACTCAAACCCACCAGATTCCTATTGAATTCCGTTCAGCTTTACCGATTTGACCCTTGTTCGTCTCTCTCTCGATCTCTCATATCTCTCACTGTTCAGAACTGTCTCCCACTCACTACTGTCTCCCCATCACTCGCCCTTCACTATGTGTGGTGTTTGTGATTTTTGCGTTAGTCGTGTGCGGGGAAAAAATTATGTTGTGTGCGTATTCAGTAAAGTGTGGGTGTGGTTTCTGGTTCTTGCGTGCGTTTCTGGAAGAACCAAAGAATTGGAAGAAGACGTATGTGTGTCTATTGGTGAATCCGTATGCCTGTGATGGTGTTGAAGTTATTATGGGTGAGAAAAAGGAGAAAGAAAAATGGAATCCCTTTGTTTTATGCTCCCTTTTCTGTATATTCTCTATGTATGTGTTTTGTGCTCTTAGGAGAAAAAAAGTGTGAGCTCCCCTTTTTTTTTGTACTCTATGTATATCTATATACTAAAATGAAAACCACCCAAAACAAAAAATGGTCCCCCCTTACCCCTTTCCTAGAAGGTTCCTTTTCTCAATTCAAGAATGGAAAATCCTCACTCATCACGTGGGCTCCCGGCGAGTCTTTATCTTTTTTTTATGTATCCCATGAGAGAGGGAGGGTATGTAGGGGTAGGGGTTAGGTGGGGTAGGTCGTGAGATTGGGTATGTGAGGTGTTAAAATTTAATAGGGAGCGGTTGTTAGAATAAGATAAAATTAGTTAGGGGTTGTTATTTTTGTCATTTTATGGAGGGATAATCACATGGGTGAAGGTGCGTGATAAGGTAAGATAAAAATGGATAAAATTGGACTTCGGGAGGGACAAAATTAGGTGTCTATAGGCAGTAAGCTCATGTTCCTTCCTCTCGATGTGGAACTTATTCAACTTTTCCTCAAACTCCTCAATGC
>NW_025883655.1:0-3970 GCF_002878395.1 Capsicum annuum
TCAGTAAGTCAATTTGATAAATTATTATTACATAAAATGTTAAATTTTATAATATCTTCATTTTCCGATGCTTAATTCTTTGGTGACCAATGTATTTTAATTTTTAACCTATTTGTTGTTCAATTGATTAATGAAAACATATAGATTCTTAGTTTTTTTTTTAATATGTCAAGTCTATAATAATTAAATAATAAAGCAATTCATCGAGATGCAAAATTATAAATGTGAAATAACACATGTTGAATGCAATCTTGCATGTATGGATATATGCTTCTTAGGGATCGTTTGATAGAGTGTATCTCAATAATATAAAATATAATAGTATATTAGTAATACTTGAATTAGTTATGTTGACATTATTTGTGCAGTGTTTGATTTGGTGTGTTAAAAATAACTTGCATGACATATTTTTAAATAAAAAATTTAGTTACAAATGTATCCTCCACAAATCTAATGACAATAATGTGAAAAAAAATTGGCCAAACCCATCAATAGGACCTCAAACTTGTCCCTACAATTCACTTATACCCCTAAACTAAGGCTTGTACCTATCAGACCCTTAAACCTCCCTAATTTTGTTTCGATTGAGCATTTTTTACACAATCAGCAAAATGTATATAGAGAGTGTGTTACACTCGCGTGATGTGGCAAAAATGCCCAATAAAAAAAATACGTGATAAAAAAAATATGTGTGGAATTGCTAAATTTTTTTTCTAATTTAATTATCTATTTAATAATAATTTTTTAATTAAAAAAAAAAAAGAAAAAAAGCACTGTCACCCCCCAATCGTCATCTTCTTCACCCCACCCCACCCTCCTCCATCGTCTTCCATTTTCTTCACCCCACCCCACCCTCGTCCATCGTCTTCCCTCACACAAACATACATCGTCTTTACCACCCCCATCATCTTCACACACAGTTATCGTTTTCACCCCCACCCCCACCCCGTCGTCCTCATCCCCTTCCCCATTGTCTTCACACACAACTTTATTTTTATTCCTTTTCTTCATTTTTTTCGACGATCAGATTAAGACAATAAATTAAAAACTAAATTATATTCTTCATTGTCAAATACCATTGAAATTTTAAGAAGTAATATTTTAACCACTATATTAATAATCCAAAAATTTTAACAAGATTTGGACAGCAACAAAACCATCGAGTTTAGAATCTTTGCCAGCAGAGATTTTAAATCGAATTCAGTCATGGACACAAGTTATTTTATTTTGAATTGAAGAAATTCAGCCATGGACTCATGTGTTTTTCATGGAAATAAAAGCAAATATATCACTCTTCAAGTTTACTTTGGATTTTCCAACTGAATGAGAAATCTTTAATTTCACCATCATGATTGTTTTCGTCAAGGATGAAGGCATTACTATAATGGAACCTTGAGCCTCAGATGAACAAATTTAAGTTTAAGGGGAAAAAAAATGAAGAAGATTTGGAGAAGAAGAAGTTGGAGAAAAAATGAGGTTTTTCTTTTGTTTCTTTTAATTTTGTTTCATTAATAATTTTTGGGGGATTCACAGTGCCACTTGGCACCATTTTATTCAAGATTTAGTTAAAAAAAATATTTCTCACGCGCCTGCCGCAAGTGCATAACACACAGTGTGTCATGTAAGCAAAAAATGCTCAATTGAAACAAAATTCGGGGGTTTAGGGGTTTGATAGGTACAAGCCTTAATTTAGGGGTCTAAGTGAATTTTCGAGACAAGTTTGAGGTCCTATCGATGGGTTTGACCAAAAAGTTTTGAGGGACTATTGTGTCTTTACCCTTGCTAATGTATGCATGAAAATTCATTGCATTGCTAATACCAAGAGTTTTTCATGTATTAGTTATAATACATAACATAATACACAATGGAGTGTATAACTAATACTTGCATTAATTATACAAAAATTGAAAAAGTGTACCAAACAAGATATTAATAATACACATAACTAATACATGCATTATTTTTTTGTAATTACAAAATGCATTATGTTCTATTACTAACTGACCTCCTTTTTAAAAATATCTACAATAGTTATATAACATCTAACAAAATTCATTTGCTTACATCAGAATTGACCAAGTCGCCTAAAAAATTGATTTAACTTCAATGCGACAAACCAAACTTGATGGTATATTCACAATGGTCATTTTCAATAAGGGAGATCACTTGCCGCAAGGTGAGACTGATGACGATGATAGCCTATATGTCGTAGAATTTATCTTAAATACTCAAAGCACTCTCTTTAAAGTTGAATGAAACTGAAGTGTGGATGTATGTTGAAAGAAACAACACAACAATCAATGTGTTGTAATTAATTACTGTTGTTATAAAAGAAGCTCTACAACAGTATTTTATATTATATTACTACTTATGTTGTATTTTGTGGAAAACTACTATTTATATATTTTAAAAATTGTATACGGTGTTTGTATATTAATGGCCATCAATGGCATACACTACTAAAATGAAAATATATATTAAAATATAGTAGAATATGGAAATGTATGAATAAAGGGTTAGAGATACGTTAAAATATTTACATATTTTTTAATTATATTTTAAAAGTAAGCATACAATATCAAAAAAAAAAAAAAACTTATTGAAAAATTGGATAATTGAAAAAATGAGAAGAATGGAACAAATGTTTTTTCAAAACAAAAAGCATATTTCTAATGTTAGATAATGACTACATAGTTGATATTTGATAAAGAAAAACAACATATATTTTATTAAATTAAATGTATAATTTGCTTTCTTTAATTTTATAAAGATGATGTCACTTAAATGTATCATATTGAAATAATAGATGACATTTGATATTTTAGTACTCCCTCTGTTTCGTTTTAGTTGACCCTCTTTTTAAAAATATTTGTTTCAATTTAGTTGTTCCTTTTGATGAAATCAAGAGTATTTTATTATATTCTTTCAATACTACCCTCAACATTAAATAATTAAACAAAGTATATTTACTCAAATTTATATTTTTAAAGCATAATTAATAAAGTTAATTTGGTAAAATAAACCCCTAATAATACTTTCTTAAGGGGAGTGTCAAATCAAAAAGGGTCAACTATTTTGAAACGGAGGGAGTAAAATATACATTCTAATATACTTAACAAGCAAGATCAGAATTTAACATAATTTTTGTCTCTCTCACTTTGTCTCTAATATCTTCCGCGCATCACGCGGACACGTATACTAATATTATTAAAAGAAGAGAACAAAGCCTATATATTAAGCCAAGTGGCATCCCAAAAACAAGCCACTTGGTAGTCTAGGACAAAAAATGGTTAGGGTAGCTATTAGTTACTAAATACTATTTTTAATTTTCTTTTAACATTTTTAAAATTAAATTCAAATTTTGACAGATTGTTTACAGTATTCAGTTTTTCTTTTAAAAAAATAAATAAAATTTATGTAAGATGAGTTTGACTCCTAATATGTTGCTAACTGCCGTCTACTTTTTAAATTTAAAACACATTCAACTTCTTACAATTATCTTAAAATTAGATTGTAATTATACGTTGTAAAACAATTTTATCTAAAAAAAAACAGTTACACTTTCTACAGTTTTTCTCCTCTTAACTTTTATGCCATATGTTTCAAAATCCAACAGCGTCTACAGCTACTGGAATAACCAAGGTTCGAAAAAAAACTCTCTTCTACATCAAAAACATGCATGTTGAATTGATAAGTAATTTACTTTTTTATCAAAATAACACTTCTTCATCTCTTTTAGATACGTTTAAAACTATGCTTATTCTACTTTTTGTTGATAAAAAATAAATTAATTGTTTATGCATCTCAGATATTGCCCAGATTCTTATTATATGTTCTGAATTCAATCATAAACTTGATAGAATGAACAGGTGATACAAACTTGATCAATCTCTATCTTCTCTCTCGACTTTTTCTATGAATGGGGATAAATGAACCTTTCCATTGAAGGATAAGTTTAAGTGATAAACTT
>NW_025883656.1:0-1179 GCF_002878395.1 Capsicum annuum
TTTATAAATTTTAGTTTAATTTCATAAAAATATCAATCAATTTTTTTCTATGAATCACTAGGTAGCCTAATCTATTAAGAAATAGATATTTTTTTTGTTATATAATTCATAAGGATAATTGAGTTGGGCTCATATAAAATGGGTCAAAGAAATGGTAGTGTATTATGTTCTCTTAAATTAAAATTAAGAATTAATTACGGTTGCCACGCTATTTTTTCGGTGGGATTATTACAAAATCTGGCCATAGTGACTTTTGTGATGGTCGGAGCAAAGTTAAATGACCATTGATAAAATGAATAAAAGAAAAATAACTTTTGTATAATAGACACAAAGTAAAGTGACCATGAGTGAAATTTAATCATTTTTCAATAGTAAACTGTTGATACACTAAAAGAGTGTGCTAACAGCTTCCCACTACCCCACTTTGATGGAGAGTGGGAGTGATGTGTTAATTAACTATTGGTCCTCTTTCTGTCTTTAAGAAAAATGGCATAACTCAATCCATATTTGTTCCGAAAAAACACGCTAAGGAAAAGGAAGAGAAATTGTTTTTCTTAAGATAAAAAAGAAAGCTATGGTGACTTCGAGTTTGTTTCTTGGCAGACTTATTGAGAATCGAATTGTATGTGAAAATCGTTAAGTTCTACGATTCTGAAATCATTAACCCTTACATAGTAAATATACGATTGGCGCTCAACATCGGGTTAATAATGATTGAGATGGTCCTAACACTAATCAATGATTTGGGACTCAACAGTGCCCAGTAGCCTTTCCTTTCCCAGTTGCACCCAAGGGTGTGGCTTAGTAGTGAATGAAGTGGGTTGGAACCTGATATCTCAAGCAAATCCGTAGAGACAAAAAAACACTACGAGATTCTTCCCATCTATCCTAATCTTGGTGGACGGAGTTACCTGATATCTGGTATTTGTTGTTGTTGGGAGGTGACAGCTATCCTATTGATTTAGTCGAGGTGAACGAAAGCTCGCCTGGATACCACGAATATCCAGAAAAAGGTACCCTTTTCCTAATGCAGAAAAATACACATAACAAGGCTATCCAATAAAAACCAAAAAAAGCACCAACATTGAATCAGCCATACATTCTTGGACAGTTTTCAAAAATAAAATGTCAGGAAAACTCTTTTGGATATTCCACATAAAGCGCACAGCTATATGCCAA
>NW_025883657.1:0-6553 GCF_002878395.1 Capsicum annuum
ATATTTCATGGAAGGGCAATTAAGGTAAAATATTGAAAGGGAAGTTACTATGTTAAGGTAAGTAATAAATAAATCATAAATTCTAGATTTAAGAATACCAACAAATAAATTATGTTTGACTTGTAACTCTAAATTCCATTGAAATTGCATTTTAACTTGAAAATTTTCCACACAACTTCTCATAATTTAGATATATAATTTTATTTTAGATACTTGAAAACTAAATTAATACAAAAACAAACTTTAAAGGAAAATTCACCTCAACCTGATTCAACATGTCAATAGCCCAGAGACGGAGCCAGGATTTTCATCGAGGGGGTTAAAAATTTAAAAAAAAACTAATCGAAGGAGGTTCAATATCTAAAATATATACGTAAATAATCATTTTAACCGTGTAATAATAGTATAAATTTTCGCCGAAGAAAATGAACACTCTAGTTAAAGGCTAACTCCGCCCCTGAGCCCAATATGAATACCCGATAACGGATGAGTAACCCCACAAAATATCAAGAAATGCAAAAAGCAACTGTTAAAGTATTACTTTTTTTTGTGATTTCTCATCTGGCGTTCGTTATCCGCATTCGACTTCGACTAATCCCCGATTAATTTGGATTCATGCCGGGTAGGGCCCATTCGGGGGTAGCGCTCCCATTCAAGAATTTTTCTATACTCAGGACTTGAACCTGAGACCTTTGGTTAAGGGACTGTTATAGAGGCAAACCGATTGATGGTGCGTCTTTATCTACATTGTTCGGACTCTCCAAAAATCTCATCGAGTGTGTGGATCGTTCAAAACAATGCACTTTTGCAGGATCCAATACGGGTGTGACGGCATTTTTGAAGAGTCCGAGCAGCATAGATGTTTACAATCACAGCCTTACAATGCCCGAGAAAGAAATTCCGACTAGGGGGCTTAAAAAAGTTACATAAATATCGCACCTAAGAGAACATGTAGTCGTCTAATGTCAAGGGTATTCAACTAAGTTGCTCGGGCTCTCCAAAAAAAGTTGTTTTACTCGTGTCAGATCCTCCAAATTTACACTACTTTTGAAGGATTCGACACGTACCCGATGACATTTTTCTAGAGTCCGAGCAACATAGGTATTCAAAAACTCGTATACGTGCAAAAATGTTATTGTTTTCCTAATTCGCATAATGTAACTTTCCGACATGTGGCCCTAAAATAGACTTTTAAGCACTTTTGAAGTGTTTGAGTATATTTAAAAAGTGCTTATAAGAACTTAATTTTTAAACTAAAAATGTATTTGACAGAAATCTTATTAAGAAATCGTACATCGCTTGTATCAGCCTTATTTAAAATAAATTTGCTTTAGCTAAAAAAATTTGCGTCTTATGTTTACATTAAATCAATAAATGCATGATATATGTATTTGTATATGTGCTTCTACCACTTAACTATGACTAATTACGATATATTAATCGTAGGTTGAATCACTCAACCACAATAAATTAAATTTATTTGGTGTAAACACTTGATGCGGTTACGCATTTACCTTCTTTTCTTTTTCTTCTATGACCCTTCGGATCTAAACTCGAACTTTAACAAAATTCAACCACCCATATTTTATTCATTTTTATTTAATCCATTTTCGATTCATTCATATCCGATCCGACCAATCTATTTACCATTTCTAATACTATATACTAAAAAAATAATCACATCGAATGTTGTGCTTTGCACGTAATTTTATTATTTTATAATTGACAAAATAAAATAAATAATAAATATATTTAGTTGCTAGCATGTCATTTTTGTTAGAACTCTTCGTGAAAATGGCTTTTTTGGTACTTTTCTCATTTAATAATGACATTATAAATGTACTAGATTTTTTTTTTTTTTTGGCCAAAAGGAATGTTTTCCTGTTTTTTATTTGGTTGAACAACAAAGGATATTATAAAATATAAAAAGACAATTTAAATATATAAAATGGTGTCAAAATGTAAGTAATTGGCAAGTTTCTATTTACTTTATTGACTTTTGGCTTCTCATCGGATATATATATATATACGTAAAAAATCATTTTAACCGTGTATTAATAGTATAAATTTTCGCCGAAGAAAATGAACGCTCTAGTTAAAGGCTAACTCCGCCTCTGAGCCCAATATGAATACCGGATAACGGATGAGTAACCTGACAAAAATATCAAGAAATGCAAAAAGCAACTGTTAAAGTATCATTTTTTTTTTTGTGATTTCTCATCTGGCGTCCGGTATCCGCATTCGACTCCGACTAATCCCCGATTAATTTGGATTCATGTCGGGTAGGGCCTATTTGGGGGTAGCGCTCCCATTCAAGAGTTTTTCTATACTCAGGGCTTGAACCTGAGACCTCTGGTTAAGGGACTATTATAGAGGCAAAACGATTGATGGTGCGTGTTAATCTACATTGTTCAGACTCTCCAAAAATCTCATCGGGTGTGTGGATCGTTCAAAAGCAATGCACTTTTGCAGGATCCAATACGGGAGTGACGACATTTTTGAAGAGTCCGAGCAACATAGATGTTTACAATCACAGCCTTACAGCGGCGGAGAAAGAAATTCCGACTAGGGGGCTTAAAAAAGTTACATAAATATCGCACCTAAGAGAACATGTAGTCATCTAATGTCAAGGGTATTCAACTAAGTTGCCCGGACTCTCCAAAAAAAGCTGTTGTACTCGTGTCGGATCCTCCAAATTTACATTACTTCTGAAGGATCCGACACGTACCCGATGACATTTCTGTAGAGTCCGAGCAACATAGGTATTCAAAAACTCGTATACGTGCAAAAATGTTATTGTTTTCCTAATTCGCATAATATAACTTTCCGACATAACTAAAATAGACTTTTAAGCACTTTGAAGTGTTTGGGTATATTTAAACAGTGCTTATAAGCACTTAATTTTTAAGCTAAAAATGTATTTTAATAGAAATCTTATTAAGAAATTGTACATCGCTTGTATCAGCCTTATTTTAAATAAATTTGCTTTCGCTAAAAAATTCCGTGTCTTATGTTTACATTAAATCAATAAATGCATGATATATGTATTTGTATATGTGCTTCTACCACTTAACTATGACTAATTACGATATATTAATCGTACGATGAATCACTCAACCATAATAAATTAAATTTATTTGGTGCTAACACTTGATACAGTTATGTTCTTTTCTTTTTTTTCTATGACCCTTCGGGTCTAAACTCGAACTTTAACGAAATTCAACCACCCGTATTTTATTAGTTTTTATTTAATCCATTTTCGATTCATTCATCCGACCAATCCATTTACCATTTCTAATACTATATACTAAAAAAATAATCACATCGAATGGTGTGCTTTGCACGTAATTTTATTATTTTATAATTGACAAAATAAAATAAATAATAAATATATTTAGTTGCTAGCATGTCATTTTTGTTAGAACTCTTCATGAAAATGGCTTTTTTGGTACTTTTCTCATTTTTTAATTTTTTTTGGCCAAAAGGAATGTTTTCCTGTCTTTTATTTGGTTGAACAACAAAGGATATTATAAAATGTAAGTACTTGGCAAGTTTCTATTTACTTTATTGACTTTTGGCTTCTCATCGGTATTCGGTATTTATAATAGAGCTCGATTTAATTTGAGTTTCAAGATCCATTTCCGAAGGCATCCTTTCCAGTATATATATATATATATATATTCATTTTCAAAGGCTCGAACCTGAAATTTTTGAATTTGAAGTTTATGAACTTCTCCCTTTAACAACAAAGGTAGATAGGAATCGAACTGTCTCACGAATCACAACGTTCTAAACCCAACTCACGTACCACCTGAATCGGCGAACAACCGAACCCTTGAGACCTTCTTCAATCCCAGGAGATGATGAGTCGACATCGAGGTGCCAAACGACTCCGTCGATAAGAGCTCTTGGGAGTTATCCGCCTGTTATTCCCGATGCATACCTTTGATCCATTGAGCAAGAGCCCTTCCACATGGAACTCCCGGATCACTATGACCGACGTTCGTATTCTGAAATTTATTATATGCACATATTCGGTGATTTTTCATCAAATATACAAAAACTAACCCAAAGTTACTGAATTTTGGCAAATTGTACTTCTTATGCTAGCTCCGCCTTTAAAAAAGGTATGATGTCATAATATTAGGTTTAGAAAAATAATGTATAGTCAAATAATGGTTTGACTTGTATGATCAAAGAGTATTGAATTCGACTAATAATAATAATTATGTTGTTTTTTTAACAAGATGGATGACTTTGATTAAACACCTAATTAGTTGCCAAGTATGTGATTTAACTACTTTGATGTTCCACTAAATTCATACCTACTAAAAATTAGAAAATCGAAAAAAAGAAAAAAAAGATCAAATTAAAATCTCAATTTTTCTAATACATATACTCCCTCCGTTTCATTTTAATTGACCTAATATTAAAAATAATTATTTTAATTTACTAATCTAATTTATAAAATCAAGAGAATTTTGTTATATTTTCTCCTTTCCGCCCTTAGTAATAAGTAACTAAATAAAGTAATAATAATCAAATTTAAAGTTCCAAAACATCATTAATAAGATTAATTTAGTAAAAATAAATCTCACTTTAGGGGTGTGTGTGTTGGGGGTGGGGGGTGGGGGTGGGGGGCAGACGCTCTATACCTAGCCACCAAATGCGACTTCACATAAGGGTCAAACTCGATATATCTAATCAAAAAAGCAGAGTAATGACGAATAATAATTTCAACGAATTTATACAACAATTGCATGAATTGATGTGTATGTGCAAATTCAAAAATGTTACGTAAAAAACTACGATGGTAGATTTCTATATAGAGAAAAGCGAACTTCACTGAACACTGAAATTAAACGATCTTTATTTTGTAATCGGTACGACTTAGATTGTGAAACTTTACGATGTTGTTTGCGTTTATTGCATGTACTTACGTTTTCGACTAATAAAACATGTAGAATGGATCTTGAAATGAACTTCGTATTCTCGATTATTATTTTCTTTCAAATATTTAACTAGAAAATGTAGCCAACTATACAATTACCAAAAGAAATTGTAAAACTTACAATTTAATTGTTAACGAATTGTCATAATACACACCGAGTTTAAATTGATTGAAATGGACAATGTGAGTTATATTCAAAGGTAATATTATTGAATTAGAGAAATTAATTTTAATTAGTTATTTAAAATAAGTTGGATTTAACTTAACATCTAATTAGTTGTCAAATCTATAATCTATCTACAATCGTTCTGGTGGAGTGATAAGTGTTCTTTCATTTTTAACCAGAAATCTCGGGTTCAAGTCTCCCTGAGTGGTACGAAGTCGTCTTTGTTAGGAAAAATTTTAACCCCCACCCCGACTTTTTGGCTTGAATCTGAATTTAGTCGGGCTCCAATGCAGATACCGAATACCAGGTGGAAAACCCCAAAAAAAAAAAATATATCAAAAAAAAAAGTATGAAATTCAACCCCCTCCCAACCTCCTAGAACTTTCCGGCTCGAATTCAAATTTAATCGGACTTCATTTCAGATACCAAACAGCGGGTGGAAAACCAAAAAAGTTCCAAAAAAGTATGAAAATTCACCCCCACCCCTATTTATTCATTTTTTTTTTATTGTATGAACAATAATATACTTTCAAAATGAAGAATTAAAAATAAAAAAAAAATAACCGCTTTCTAAATCTCCTAACGACCGCCGTGCTAAAAAAATCTCGATATCATAATACCACTGACGAAGGGTGTGCTAAATGACGGGTCAAACAGGACTAACAAACCTTTAGGTTGACAAGCTTCTGAAGATAAGCAAACATGATATGTCATGTATATTAGATGGATCCAAAACAGACAAGACGTGCAATGAATTTGATCGCGACAAATGTTATTCACACGTTACACAACAAAGCGTATATATTTGCGAAAAATTCCTATCGAAAGCTATCGATGAATTCTATCGAAAAATTCATCGAATTTTTTTCTAAAATTAAACTAAAGTCCATTAGAAATATCCATAAAAAAATAAAAAAGAAAGCTAAATTCTAAAAAGTAATTATCAATTTTGTCAGGATAAATTTTACAATTAGTTGATGACAAATTTATTAATTAACATTTTAATTAGGATCTCTCATATATTTGTTCTTTCCCTTTTTGTATGTGTATATTAATTAGTCTTCTCTTACCTAGTCAATATTATGACTTGGATTTTATGTTGCCAATTGGCAATTACTAAATACAACCTACAAATAAATATAATAAATATAAGTAAAGGATGGTTGTAGAAAAAAATAATAATAAAAACTACGCCGATTTTATTAAATTTTTTATAGATAATTGATTAATTCCACATATGATCGCAATATATAGTTTTAAACGTACATTACAAGGTCCAAAGTCGTCAAGTCTTTTATCATGTATATTGACGAAAGATAACAGACATCGATGAGATAATTAAAGTGCGTGTAAGTTGATCGAGCACGAACAATATGAAAAAAATTAGGATTTACTCACATGTTGATGACATGGCAAAGGTTCAACTACTAGCATGT
>NW_025883658.1:0-4328 GCF_002878395.1 Capsicum annuum
AGTAGTCAAAAACATACTTTACATTTTATAGTTCAAAATCTGATTTGGCCATTCACTGTAAATTAATCATTTTTTCTGAAAAAAAAAAAAAAGACACTGTCTGGCCCATAAATAACCATATTTGAGTCAGTTGACAAAGAATGGTTAGTCGGTCAAACTAATTCCTAAAATTGACCATTTTCTATTCTTTTTTTTCATTTGGGTCATTTTCACCTACTCTTCCTTTCATTTGTCAGCTCGCAATTGAGAACAGTCTCTTGAGATTGTTATGGATGAGAAATTTCCCCTTTTAATATAGTGATGAAGCTTCTTCTCAGCATCATAGAGTGTTTTTAGCCTGAAAATATGGAGTAATTGTAGTTATATTTTTCATGTGTTTGTTAGATTTTCATTCAATAATTCTCAAACCTCGCTACTAACATTTTTTTTGACTTAAAAAAATCCGCTTTTTGGGTTTAAAAATAATAATTAAATACAATTATATAGAAATTGTATAATTGTTTCATAGAATATGTATTAATACAAGATAAATATTAATATACAATATGTGTACAGAAACAAGATAAGATGTATATAGAAACTGTAGTTATTATATAAAATATGTGTATTATAAAATATATATAAATATTGTATAAAATATGTATAGAAAGAATATAGTTGTTTCTTAAAATACGTTTTTGAACAATAATTGTAGCTAAAGGTTGTATAAAATGTGTATAAAAATTATATAATTTGTAAAGACCCAAAAATGAAGGTCATGATGGCACTTGTCGCAGTATACCTAGACAAGTAAGCCTATCACCCAAACTGATATAAAAAGTGAAAAAGACAGAAATATCCCAAAGTAAGGCTTCTAGAACGAAGTCGAACCATATAAGTAATCATAACAATGTGGAAAGAACTTATCCAAAACACCAATCATTCCCAAAATCAGGTGTCAATAGTGTAAGAACTACTAATACAATCCAAGAGTCAAACACATCGGAAAAATAACCACAAAGGAATAATATCTCTCTCCAAATACTAATAAAGACATAACTACTGTAGAGAGATAGAGGTGACCTTCGAACGCATGAATGTCCAACCGCTACCATGAAAGCTCCAATAATTGCCTAATTCAATCAAGATAAGGCGCACTAGAGCAAGGACCTGCACCAAAAGGGCGCAGTAGGCATGAGTATGGTCCATTAGTACGCCATAGGTATCATAGGACGACCAAGAAAAGTAGTAAATAAAGCATGCAAAATATACACTAAGGGCACGTCACGTGCAATCAAAAAATGTCCCACAATGGTAGCCCACACCGCTTGCACTAACAGTTCTAATATATCTCACATATATTGCAACATCACACCAAGATATAACAAAAGTACCTATTATATAACATATAAGAAGAACAAGGGGAAACATGTATATACAAGATAATCAAACACAAGTAAAAAGAGATACGATAAATACATAGATGACAAGTCAATATGGTAATACAACACATTATAACACAATAAAGTAAGTGCAATGTATATGATGATGCATGAGGTCGTCGCACAACCTCCAGAATTGTTGCACAATCTCTGTATACACCTACGGAGGCAAGCCTCCCAACCCAGGATCCATGGAGGGTTCGTCAATCCGTATACAATCCACATATCTCGTATCTTCTTTCCGGAACATTCCTCAGAAAGGGTTTTATAATGTGTTATAATATCTCCTTTCTGGCACATCCCTAGAGGGGAGTTTTAGAAAAGTGTTGCTAGTGTTTCTCAAAGGTTGCCCTGGTGGTACCAATGTTTCATGAATGAGTATGACATGAGGATGTAATGCTTACAAACAATAACAATGAGTATTTTCACAATAAACCACAATGATATATTTCCACAACCATGTGAGCCAATATCCACTCATTATTTCAGTTTCATCCACGAATTTTCACATATCTCATATACCAAATAAAGTATGAATATAATCATAATACATCAATGGTATCATATTAAGCATCTTGAAAAAATAATACAATTATTCACATGTATTCAAGACTATTAATATCACCAAGGACCCCACACGGTCACACATATCACCTAATAACTCAATTTCGATAATTACATCACATATAGGATCCCACACGAACACAATACATAAATAGCCATTTTTCATGATTAGTTCCCACCCTTAACATGTGTTTTGTATCATTATTTTGCTTCCTAGCCAGTCTAAAAGAGTTAAGTCATAATTTACCTCAAAAGTCAAAACTAGACCGCTACACTTCGAACTCATGGCCTTACTTTTTACGAACAATCTTGAACCTCACTAAAAATATCAAATTTCAAATCTACGCGTCAAAACAAAACAAACGACGACCATATTGACTACTGTTGATTCGGGATCAAAACGGACCTCCGAAATGAATTTCCAAAAAAGAAGAGCAAAATTGAAACTTTACTTCAAAAACATGCTCCCCATAATTTCAGGAACCTACATCTGAAAACCCAAGTTAAATTGAGTAAAAAACAAGGTTTAAATCAAAGACAAACCATTTTGGTGCTATACCGAGTAAAATTTTTGAAATCTGAGTTACAATCAAGAATTGAAGTTGTTTTTACGGTTAAATTGATGAAAAATTAGTAATTATAAGATAAAAATATTATTCAAGTGAAAAAGAGTGAAATTAAAGTTTAAAATCAAGCCCTAAGATTTTTGGAATTTTGAGAAATTTATCAAGAAATTACTAAGAAAATGGTGAATTCTTACCTTAAATCTGTAATAAAATCAAGAAATGGGAGTTAATCTAGTTTCTCAAGCTCTCACAAACTTTAATTTAAGCTCCCACACTATTTTACGGTTTAACTCCCAAGAGACAAGATGAAAAATGAGCAAAATAGGCTCAAGAATTGATATAAATAATGCAGATTTTTCTGCACAACTTTTGCAAAAAGCTGTTTTTTGTCCAATTCGGACTTCGATGGGGTGTTCGGAATTTGTTCGGAGTCCGATATATGCAAACGAACTATAGAACCATACTAAATTCGACATTCTAGATGTGATGGCGATATCAGATTTTTAAAAAAAATATCTTTTTCACAAAGTTGGCCCCCAAAATCCGAAATCACAATTTTCTAAATCGAGGGTCGAAATGAGATTTAACAGTCATAAATTCATACCAAACATACTAACAACCTAAAATAGACATTCCAGATCTATTGGCGAAGTCAAATTTTCCATCCGAGGTCGTTTCGATCAAATGTGGATCCCACACTCATATTTTCAATTTTCCAACTTTTCGCTTAATAGGTCAAAATGAGATTGGTGCATCGGGACCCGAACCAAAGGTCTACCTAACCTAAAATCAATATTCTGAAGCTGCTGGAGCAGTTCGTTCATCATTCATCGCACGGATCAAAAGATATCCCGATAAGTCTGAAATAAGGCTCTCGAAGCCATCAAAAACCACAATATCGCACAGATGATACCAAAATGCATCGAAAAATATGCCAATCACTCTTAGACCCCAGAAATATCATAACGCAACTATGGAGAGGGGTAAAATACTCAAATCACAAATTTTACATATTTCATCAAATTTTTTAGGTCGTTACTTTATCCACCACAAAAATCTAGTTCGTTCTCGAACTAAGGCAAAAGAAATACCTGAATCAACAAAAAGCTGGGGATAAGAACTATGTATATCAGACTCAACCTCCCAAGTATCCTCATCTACAGGTCGATGTCTCCACTGGACCTTAACCACAGGGATCACTCTAGAGCGCAACCGCCTAACATCCCTAGCCAAAATGGAAATTGACTCCTCAAAAAAGGACAACCGCTCATGTAAATGAACTAACTCCCAATGAATGACATGAAACTCATCAGGAATATAGCAATGAAGCACAAAAACACAAAAAATTGGATGAACAGCTGATAGATCAGGGGGCAAAGCCCACTCATAAGCCACATCACTCACAATCTGAAGAATCTCAAATGGACTAATATACTGGGGCTAAGCTTTTCCCTCTTCCTAAACTCCATCACACCCTTCATCGGTGAAGCTCGAAGAAAAAGACGTCACCAACACCAAATCTCAGAGCACGAAGTCTACGATTAGTATAGCACTTCTACCTACTCTAAGCCTATCTAAGTCTATCCTGGATGACCAGGACTCTATCCAAAGACTCACGAAGCAAGTCCGAACCTCGAGGTTTCGCCTCTGGAACATCAAGCCAACCCACTAGGGAGCGACAATGCCTACCATAAAATGCCTCAAAAGGAGTCATATCAATAATGGAACGATAGCTATTATTATATGCAAAATCTGCTAAAGCCAAAAGATACTCCCA
>NW_025883659.1:0-7657 GCF_002878395.1 Capsicum annuum
AATGACAATTTTAATGTGATCTCTCTGATTCTAGTTTATGAAAAGGAATATGATGGAATAATGAAGTCTTCCAGATAATGAAAGTTCACCACTTCACCGCAATGACCTATGAACCAAGTCGATCCACCTAAAACTACGCATGAGCAGTATAATTGCATTCGGAGTCCGTATCACATGGGTATACAATATTTGAAGATGGTTAGTGGGTTGAGCACTAGTATATAACTTAGGGACAAAGATAAAGTAATGAAAGTTTAATAATCCAGTTTAACTCAATGTGTATTTGTGCATATATTTATACTTTTATAAGATATTGGGATAGGGAACAACGTTTATCATGCACTTTAAAACTTTAGCTTGGATTTTGTATCCCATCAATCATTTAATTATACCATGGGCTATATGGGACAGAACTCTCATCCCCTAGTTGGGCCAAAGAGCGTATAGTTGCACGAACTGAAGTATAATCTCATATATATGCATGGGGGACTCGAACATCCCAATCATCTACTAAGGTGATGGGGGACTCAAACTTCCTAAATCATATATTAAGGTAGACTCGAACCACCTAGCTATAAGAAAGGAGACTTGGACCCCAGGCCATATAAACCCCCGCGCCATCAAACGTAATTTCCCGTTTTGGTCCCTTGGGATAGCCACTTTCAAAGACCAGCTACACAACCCTCTTTTAAGCCCTATTAAAATATTTATCTCATATTCTCATTAATTGAAACATAACAAATATTCAAGCATACATTGTTGGTAGCATCATACCAACTACACTAGCAAGGTATCATCAACATGTGATATCAATTCTATTAACTCAGGAGAACAACTCCCTATTTTTATTAATACAAGGTATGTGAACACCGAGTTGCTTTGATCATTAAATCAAACCATCATGTTTCAATAACCTCTTTATGTCATGAAATTGTTCCAAAAAAATTTTAATGCAATTTTTATTTGTACTTAAAACTGCTCTCACAAAGTTGTTTTGAGGTTGTTACCAATTCAACTGTCAATGTTCAAAAAATTAGGAAAATCACAATCCCCTAGTTTATTCACATTACTCATCCATCAAATTGATTTCAAAACAACCATTTAAACATAAACAATCACTACCAGAAATTAGATCTATGGTGAGGGTTGCAAAACCATTATAATAGGCCAAAAAACTGTTGCCGTAGACCTATTGCAACGGTTCAGCAAGCGTCCCATAGGTGGGCATTGTGATAGGTCTATGGCAATGGTTTTTGCAACAATTGTGTAAACCGTCGCCATAGGTAGAGCTATAGAGACATTTTGTTACAATCGTTGCCATAGATAGGACTATTGTGACGGTTATTTTTTGACTTATTGAGACACATATTTCCATCTATTGCAATGTTTATGAACCATCGCAATAGAATCTATTGCAACGGTTATGATCCGTCGCAATAAATGTTATTGTGTTGCCTTCATTATTCTGTTGCAACACTTTTTTATTCCTATTTTCATCTATTACAACAGTTATGAACCGTTGTAATAGATTCTATTGCAATGACATTAAACCGTCGCAATAGCATCTATTGTGATGCTTTTGTTTTTAAATTAAAACGATTTATACAAATAGTCATATTAATGAAAATATTTATTTATATACATAATAAATCATAACACAATATATACACATCACACAACAAAATCATTCATTAATAATCTCATAATTCAAAATATGCAACAAGATAGTAATTTAAACCCAAAAGTAAAATGTAATCAAGTCCAAATGATTAGTTAAGGTTTTACATACTAGAAAGTTCAAGTTGTGATAAGTTTAAAAAAATTCTCCACAAAACTTTTTATATTAGAGCATTTATCCACAACCCAAAAATTTTCTCAAGTATGGTCAATGTCTTCATCATTTTCTTCATCTCTTGTGTTCTAGTATCTGTTTGTTTCATAGAGCTGCTAGTGATAGAGCTGAAAGAAAGTTTTTAGTTTTCTGATGATTTCTCAGAACACCCTTGTTGATTCATGATTCTTTAAGTCTCTATAAGATCAAGAGCAAAAATGTAATGTCAAGATGGTTAAAATAACAAAGTAAAACTGGTATGCAGTAGAAGTGTCTCTTGATTTTTTATCTAACATACAACTAGAAGCCTTATAAAGCAACAAATTCAGAACACACAAGCCTTATAAAGAAACAACTCCAAGTTGCAAATTAAACAATATTCAAATACATAATTATCGTTTAGATGTTAATCTTGAAGTTTTGCCTTTCTTGGGTAGGTTAAAAATAGAAGCTCATGTCTAAGGTTATGTTAGAATTTCTTGGATGTATTGGTTTAAGAAGATTTTATATCACCAAGTTTCTCTTGTTTATGTGCTTACTAAAATTTTGACTAATGTTTCCAAGGTAAGTCTTATTTCTTTTGAATGTTGCCCTTTTCAATGGTTATTACAATAGTGGCATGAATTTTATTTAGATCATTTTCCCTAAGTATTCACTTGGTTTTATAACTGATACAGTTCTTGCAATTATAGGCTTTTCTTGCTTTCTATGTGATAAATGCTAACAAAAATCATAACAAAAGCAACCTAAAACCAAACAAGACCAACTAATAAGGTTATGAGATTAAATGGTAGCTGTTAAGGTTTAGGGTTAAACGGTGGCCGTTAAGGTTATAAGGTTAAACGGTGGCCGTTAAACTTATAAGGTTATAAGGTTAAACGGTGGCCATTAAGGTTATAAGGTTATACGGTTAAATGATGACCGTTAAGGTTATAAGGATAAATGGTGGCCGTTAACCCTATAAGGTTATAAGGTTAAACGGTGGCCGTTAAGGTTATAGATTTCACAGGGAAAGGGAAACATAATTCAAGTTTATAATTCAAGGCACCATACCTCAAGTCTCTGTTCTGAGTCATTCCACTCAAACATTAGAAAGTCAGTCACCCAAAGTATTGAATGCCTGGACTAGATATATGAACACAAAAAAGATGGACATTAGGAAATACAAGATGCTACTCAAGAACCTAAGTCTTCTATAGATAAGCACATATGTAAATCCAAATTTGGACATCAGATACTCACATTGTCAATTAAACCCAGTTGATGTGCAACATATGTTCTCAGACGATCCAATGCTTTATTGACTTCTGCATGGTAACCAACAGCAAACAAGAGAAGATCATATGGTACCGCGGATAACTGATTCAACAATTCCTCTTTCTTTGTCGTATCCAAACTAGAAACCAGTGGTGGAATCCCTTTAAAGTTCTGTTTTTTTGCATCTGCTTGAAAAACTACACTATTTATTTTATTGTGAACAAATTGTCACCAGTTCAGGTGATCTGCGATGATCAACGTGGACACCAGGTATCCAAGTGGTCGCAGCAGAAGCAGAGAAAGGAAGAGCATAGCTCCTTTTTATAGAGGAATACTCAAGGGGTGCTGCAGAGATAGACATAGCAGGGAGAAGCAACCACCCTTTACAGAAAACCCCATCCCTCTAACGCTCTAGTTATGATGACTATAGTACTAGTGATGATGATCACTAGTACAATGATGAACGAATGGGAAATGGCACTAGTAATACTGACAATAAAAATTATGTTGGATCTACTTATAGATTGACTTAGAACTCTACCTGTGCTAACTATGAAGTCTTCAGGATTAACATCTATGGACATAACATCAATAAAGTTCTTGCACAGAAAAATGGTTCCTGGACATACTTTTCAACTTTACTATAGCAAGGCACAATCTTTGGAGGAACTTTTTAACTTAAAGCCACAAGGCAAAGATAAAACTGTAAGAAAAACAATGAATTCAAGTAACACACATTTCATAAATAGTCATGCCAAAGTGAAAATGAGAGAAGACTAGCTAAAAGTAACACACACACTTAATCAATGATACATCCCAATTACCAATATAGACACCGCCTTCAGTAGAAAAAATTATTCATCTACTGTGGCTGGTCAGTAGTTAATGATGCAGGTTACCTGTATGGTCTCTTTTTTTATTTCAAATGTTTTAAGTTTTTGAAAGACATTAATCTTCGAGCCTTAGTTTAAGCTGAAGCAGAAGCATCTATATCATAACATAACCACCAAAATCTCCAAAAAAAGAGATGTCTTGTGAAGTAAAACACACTAATTTATAAGAGAAAAGTTAATCGAAGAGACCCTGTAAGTCTACATTTAAGAAACTAATCCTCCCAATTTTATGCTTTTAATGCTAATTTGGCTGAAAATGCTGCCATACAGGAGCAGGGTAGTGATAGATAGATATTTAGACATAGACATACAATAAAATTTAAATATATAGATATATATACACACACACACATACATATGCAAAAGGAATTCAGCATGCAGTTTAACAATATAGCAACTTAGAAAGGGAGTCAAAGCAAGAAAGTGTTAGTGATATAGTGCTCCTAATGGCTCTCATAATGTGTTTCCTGACTAGTAAACAAAAGTTTCATCAATAATCCAAATACTACCATTGTAGGATTTAACAGGTAATCTACTGAGTTTCGACTAGAAAAAAATACACAAATCTATACTAATAACTAGTAAAAAGGAAAGAGGCCTCACACGGCTTCACAAACCAAGACAAGAAAAATAAGTTGCTAGTGAATCGAAATAGGCTCCACACGACTTCACTAGACTTTGAGTTTGTGTTTTAAAAAAGAAAATGAGATGAATAACAAAGCAACAATTCTAGTGAATCAAAAGATCCCCCCACACGGCTTCAATAGTGAACTTAGACATGCACAACAACACATGGTGGTGAGGCAAGAGAAGGGAGTAGAAGTGGGAATTGTCTGTCACCTAATATGACCTAAGTAATTAATGCAAAGATGCATCTATCTCAATTCATATTTAATACCTTAAAATTCTTCCATATCATAAATATCAGTATGAACAATTAAAATTAACATAGGTATAAAACTTCAGTGCAAGTCTAAAAACATCAGGCCACCAACCAGCATCTGACGCAAGGTACAGAGCAGCCATGGCAATATCATATTTCTCCATAATTTTGTACAGAGGCATGTATTCTCTGCTCTTATTGCTTATCTCCTCCAGTCCAAGTTTATGCATGCTAGCAGTGTCACTTATTCTTCTTTGTGCAATACTATTTACCTTAATATCGTAGTTTGTGCCCCACTCTAGAGCTAAATATCTAGTGACTAGATCAACAACAGCCTATACCGAGAGATGATGTGAGTGGGAATTAAAAATAACAAAATAAAAATGAACACAAACTAAGCTTGAAGCTAAAGTTCCAAACCTTAGGAACAACTACATAGATTTGATACCAAGATGCAGTGTAATTCAAAGTAGCACTGATGTTCAATATCAGTCCACCAGAAGTTGAAATCTTCCCAGGTCCCCCCTTCTTGATATAGTTAAGTGCTTCAAGGAGCATAGTAAATGTACTAACAGAATCAATATCTAGTACTGCAAAAAACATCCTGAGCATATAAAAATAATCAGAATGTAATCTAAGATAGCCTTTTCTTCACCTCAAATTAAAGAGAGGAAAGTGACTTGCTATTCTCTTTTACTACACAAGTAATCCCCTTACTCAACCCCCTTTTCCGTACCTCCTCAAGAAACTGCCACAAGCCCAAGAGATCCTACTGAATGAGACAAAAAGAGTGTAATGAAAAGAACTTGTTAAGGAGCATAGTGACACTGAGGTAAAAGATACAAAAAGTAATAGGTTGACAGAAGATACAACAATGATTCACAACGAAGATAAGGAACAAATTTCCTCTAAGGATGATATGCATCAGCAACAACCCATAATTAAGGAAAGTGGGAAACTTAAAACTCATCCAACAATATCCCTGAAGCAGAAATAGATATTAGTAAAGAAGCTATTATACCAAAATGTTCTAAGGAAAAACAACCTATAAATGATATGGAGTAGCAACAACTAGACTCTAGAGGAAACAAAATTAAGGAGGTTAACATGACTAGTCCATCTAAGGAACATGGAGATATTAATTCTTTTAAAAGTTTACTCTAACAATAGCAAGCTAAGCAGCAGCTTCAGCAGCATAGCAACCTGTAGTTGACAGCAACAGGCATCAATGTGTAATAGAGATGCAGTCTGTAGTCAATAACAACATTCTAATGACATCTAAGACCATAAATTCCGTTAGACAGTAGACCTTTTTTCCATCATTTTCATTTGAACATCACACCACTTGGCATGCGGCCCTTCATAGACCTTACTAGCGTGGGATGATTTATGCACTGGGTTTCCCTTTCATTTTCTCTTAGACTATATATATTGGCTTCAAACTAATATTATCAAAATTGGCTTAGAGTAGATTTCCTTTTATGATTATCAAAGAATAGTGAGTACGACAGAAAGTACTGGTTTGTGGTTACCATAACCATATTAACATGAATTGCTTTAAAACTAATATTTTACAATGAAACATCAACCATTTCTTCATACTTATCTCATTGCATAAATTTCACCCCATCCAAACGTCTTTACCATGTAACCAACCTTCTTTCCAATTTCTTCTTCCTTTTATTATCAAGCATTCGATTTTGACACTCATGGATGCATTATTACTACAATAGCAGAAATCCTGAAACTTTGTTACATCAGCAGTCAAAATTTTACTTAATATGAGTTGTCTTAGTTTAAACTAACTAATGGTGACATAAAAATCATTAGCAATCAAAATTTACCAAGTCATGGATAAATTATTACTACAAATTTTACCAATGTTCATACAATCAAATGAACCCAGCATTAAAATATTCTCAAAGGAGAAGAAAAATTCAAAATCCCCAAAAACTAGGTCAAAGACAGAGAACAATACACTAACCTTAAAATCCCCAAATTGAAGTAATTGAAGTGCAAATTTGAGAGAAATTGAAGTGCGAATTCGGTTTGAATATTCCTCGCACCAGTAAATAAATTTTTGAAGTGGCACCAGTAAATTACACAAAGCTCACTACCAAATCGTAGTAATTGTAGCGAAGAGAAACCGAATCCCCTAATCGAGTGATTGTCGTTATAACGATTGCAGTGAACAGAAGCCAATTTCCTTAATCGGTTGATTATCGGTGTAGTGATTATAGCAAAGAGAAGCCAATTCCCTAATTGATTGATGGTTGTTGTAGTGATTGTAGCGAAGAGAAGTCGATTCACAAATAGATTGATTGTCGTGGCAATTGATTGATTCACTAATCATAGTATTTTATTTTTTTAAAGGTTCAGTAAGCTGAGAGATAATAGATAAACTAAGAGAGAAAGGGAAGTAAAAGCTAAGAGAGAAGAGACAGTCATCTCTGGTTTTCTTTTTTGGCAGACTTATCAAATTTTTTGTGAAAATGGAGAGAATAAAATAAGCAGTGCTATAGCTTATTTTATTTATCTATGGCAACACTTATTATCAAATGCAATGGTTATAGTATAAAATTATAGCTAATAGAATAATTATTTTTGGCAACACTTTTAACCGCCGCAATAGACCACCTATTGCAACGCTTTGTTAACCGTCGCCAAAAAGTTCTTTGCCATAGGGGTAATTTCAAGTAGTGAATATATCTATAAACATGAAATATTATATAAACAACAATCATTTGAAACCCTCAACCCATGTTCCAAAACCACAATCAAAACCATATGGAT
>NW_025883660.1:0-2013 GCF_002878395.1 Capsicum annuum
TTATTGGTTAGACCAAAAACCGAACAGTTAAGGACCAAAAATCGATAAACCAAAACCGATAAGAAAAATATCTTATTGGTTGGTTATTGGTTTTACATATTTAAAAATCAAAAATCGATAAATCGAATAAAAAACATATAAAATCGAATCGAACCAATCGATGCACACCCCTAGATTTGAAGACCATAAATTACTTGTTCAAATTGGATTTGAATAGCCTACTTGCTAATTTGAAGTCAAGTTTGGCAACCTTAGAAGCTAAATTTGGTGTCTATAAATAGCAACCATTTGTGCATCGCATTGACACATCAAAGTAATAACAAATGCATTATTAAAATTCTCTAGTTCTCTCATTTCTTTAAGTTTGATATTGATATTGATCTTTTGTCTTTATTTTATAACAAAAACATATTTATTTATTTATTTATTTATTTATTTATTTGATGATGTCTTTAATATATGCGTCCTCGCGGATCTGATTCTTTTTCATGGACTAAACAGATGTTTCCTTTTTCGTGATAGTGGTAACTAGGGTTGTGCAAAAATCGAACCGATCGATAAACCGAATTGATAAAAATGTTATTGGTTTATTGTTATTGGGTTAACGATTTTTTAATGATTTTATAAAAAAAATTATTGGGTTATTGGTTCGGTTCGATTTCTCTATATATATATATATATGACTTATTAAATATTTCTCTTTAATCTCTACAAGTTAACAAACCTATTATTTCAATTATACAAACTCTTGATTTCTTCTAACAACATTTAGTTCAAACTTGAAGATTTTTGTAAATTAAAACACATTATGTATGATTTTTGTTTGCAACTAAGATTCGATTATTTTTCATATTAGTTACTACTATTTCTATTTTATGACTATTTTCTTATCGGTTAAACCGAAAACCGAACCGTTAAGGACTAAAAATCAATAAATCGAAAATCGATAAAAAATATCTTATTAATTTGGTTATTGGTTTAGCATAGTTAAAAATCGAAAATCGATAAATCGAATCGGTAATATGTAAAATCGAATCGAACCGACCGATGTACACCCCTAATAGTAACACGATCAGGATCTTTGCCTGTTTTGCTAACATGTTGAAGTATGATGTATTTCAGTTGAACACTCAAACATATGATAAAGTGTTTCTATACGCTTTCTACTCAAACAAACTTGCCACCCAAACAACCCAAGTGGTCTGTTGTTCAGGTGGCACAAGGCTGTTAATTTCATCCAATAGACCTAGGTTTGAAATTTACTGACAACCTGCCTTTTTAGTAAGTTTAATCAATCACCCCTGTGTAACTCTGAAAAATCTCTTGTTTTCTCGAGTTCAGTATTTACTATATAAACATAATTTTTTTTTAATCATGTATAAATAGCATTGTTTTTTGTCGAAGGAGATTCAATGAACCTCCTCCTGTTCATAAGTTGGCTTGAATTTACGATATGGAGTCTCCGATTAATTTAATCAATGAGTCTACTTAGCACCTGGAGACTCCAAATCCTGGATCCGTTGAATTGAGTGAACCGTCTCATTTAAAGGTTCAAACACGCTATCGATATAACATATTTATTTATTCGTCGTTCGTGTATATAAATGTATCCCCCCACCTCCCACCCCCACCAAGGTCCCAACCACCACCACAAGAAAAAGAAGCATCCTTATAATAATAGGACCACCATTGTTGGAAGTTGATTGGTAATATTCTATTAACTTATTTTAATCACTTAACTAGTCAACATAGTCGCGCTTCGCGCGGTCATAAAGAAAACAAAACTTTTAAGATATAAAAGATAAACTTATATAAGCCAATTATCTCCACAACTCTACATTATCGATTCTTAAACATATTTTATTTAAACTAAAAAGTATAAAAATCATTATAGTCAACAAATTCATCATGCAATTTAGACAACATCATGTAACAAAATATTTAAATAAGGACGTACTCTAATTAATTTTGTTGAAATTATCTATCTATATAATAAAGGAGGATAGTCTAGCC
>NW_025883661.1:0-2044 GCF_002878395.1 Capsicum annuum
CATATCCATGAGTTTTCACATTTAAGGTTAAAGCATGAAGAATATTTACATCAGTCAGGGATAATTGTAAATTTGGCTGAGTATTAAAACAACTGAACAATTTCTTGCTCTAAATGCTGATGAACGGACTATTCAACTCCTAAATAAGCATGATGTTGATATTTTTAAACGTAATTATAATTATATGCATATTGGCCTAGTACAAATTGCCTTTCGACCTTTAACACTAAAGGGTCTCCCCGAAACATTTTTAGTTGCTTTGCGTGATGCTAGAAATTTGAATTTATGTGACTAATTCAGAGTTAACTCAAGTAACTCAAAATTCAGATGGACGAATTTATCTACAATTTGATAATAATCTCCCAGTCTATAGAAATTCTTTTTCACTTCCAAGAAGACTTCCTTCTATACATCATATTTCTCCTATCGAACCTGTCGAACCTGATTATGGTCCAGCTAGGAATCGAGCGGCATCCTTACATACTATTAATTCTGCAGATTCGCATGTTACACCTAAAGGTGTAGAAAAGATAAAAATCAACTCTAAAACTAATATAGTTCATGATTTTGATAATGAAAATCCTACCCAATTTGAGATGGATTTTGATATCAATTCTGTTTAACTATGATGACACAACTTATTGATTTTAGTCCTGGTTCTCAAGCAAGGAAATATATTCAGAAAGAATTTTTTTCTAAAAAATGGAAAACCTTCAGGACATGGTTTTTCGAGACTTATAATCCTGATGAATTACGGAATATTTCTAAAGAATTCTATGAAATATGTGTTTTGCATAGTAAAATTATTTTTTTTGTACCATGGTTTATGTCTGCATATTTGCCGTCATATATCAAAATAATTGAAAGATCTTATCAAAATTCTGATGTTACAATTACTCAGGCACTATATCCTCCTCAGTCTTCCTTTATATTACCCAATAATACTGGAATGACTTTTTCTGCTTTTCAAAAAGTCAGTGAAGATGTTGGGAAAATTACTGTTTCTGAAATAAATAACCTTATATGTTCTCCTAAAACCTTAACATAAAGACTCAAATATTGTATTATATTATATTATATTATATTATATTATATTATATTATATTATATTATATTATATATTACATTATATTGTATTACATTGTATTACATTATATTACATTATATTATATTACATTACATTATATTACATTACATTACATTATATTATATTATATATCATTTATAATTTAAATATTTATATTGTCAATATTGATTATTTTATTGTGCCACCCCCCTCCTTCTCCTCCTCCTAATCTCTTATGTTTATAATTTATAAATATTGTGGGCATGTTCTTGTTGTATACTTCGTCAAAACAAAAATTATTGAATTGCTAGTTGCTTAATTATTTTATCTTCATCTGAAATTTTTCTCAACATCAAATTAAATAAATATATCATACAAAAACTCATAAAATAATATGATTACTTGTTTTAATAAAATGGAAATGTAAAAATAATAATACAAATTAACATTTAAAAGGCTAAATGCTAGAGTAAAATTCTCAATAAAAGGTGATTATATTCTTATCTACATAATCAGATGCATTTGCTTTGTTAAAAGTCAAACAAACAAAAATAGAATGAAAATTATTACTACTTGAATTCAGATCTGAACATAACGACAACAATAATTAATTGATATATGACCATCACTCATCTGCATATAAAAATGAAGACACTATAATATAAAATTTTCTAGAAAATGAAGAGTACGCAGTCAATAAAATCAATAAATGAAGCTAATGATCAAAAACTAAAAAGGAAAGAAAGCTTAGTATTACATATAATTATAGTAGTATATATAGAAAATAGATTAAGAATTTAGAACTCTATTCCAACTCAAATTTCATTCAAATTTAAATTCAAATACCATATCAATTTTTTAAAAGAAGATTGATTTATTACCCTTTTTTTAAAAAATAAAATACATATTTTTATTATAATTTTTATATTTTAATTAAAAGAAATATTTGAAAACAATGATATTAATTTTAAAAGATTT
>NW_025883662.1:0-7527 GCF_002878395.1 Capsicum annuum
CCACATAAAACAATCAACCAAACACACGAAACAAAACAAATTCAAAATAGTATTCAGTCCAATTATACAGTCCAAAAATAAAAGATGCGGAAAATAAATCCTATTCTAACCTACACTAATACTAAACTATTCTTCGACGCTTTGCTTCACCAGATGTTCCAAGTCTTGAAAGTGCGTTGTCTTTAAGTACAACTTTCTCGGGGCATTCCCTGGATAAAGCGATACAGATACCTCGGGGCATTTCTCGGCCAAATAAGTACATTTTTTTAATTGCGATAAAACTAATCCATTCAACACATATCTCAAACATTTCACTAATTTCACAATTCCTTAGTTTTACCTACCCCTATCGGTTGCCTAACAATTCACGGCCTAAAACATGATACTATCGAACTTAACAAAGTCGACGTTTATTTTGAATCAAGTAATAGTCACTGAACCAACATAAACCATTAACAATTTTCGATTTTTTTCCCCAAAATCTAACTTAACCCCAAATTAGCTACGTGATTGATATACTTCACACTAGAATTAACAATCAAATAACGACGAGTAAAATCATCTGAACCAAATTCAACCAAAAATCACACCATTCAAAAATATTCACGAAAAAGAGAGATAAGAGACATAGAATTGGACCTCAATAGTTCATTTTTATTCCAAATTTAGTGATGAATTGGAATTCATGAATCAACGGAACCTCGACCCAACTAGAACCTCAACATCGAACCCGCAACTTGAACAAACCCAATAAATATCCGAATTAACCCGAATGAACCAACTGACCCATTTTGATTTTTTGATCGTTGTCGGATGGAGTTTGGTCGGAATAGACTGAAACAACTCGGGTTTTGTGAGTTTGATCCCCGACTTACTATTTTCAGCGAGAATATGCCATCTCCAGCGATGGATGAATTGTTCTATTTTGCCGTAACTGGGAAGCGATGAAACTGGTGATGTTACGACGGAGAGGGAATTTTCTAGCGAGTTTAGCTGAGTTTTTTGGTGAGACAAAACTCACTGAAATAGTGCTCTCTGATCTCTCTTAACCTCTTCTCTCTCTCTTTCTCGTTACTCCCTCTTTCTATCCCTTTTTCTCTCGATTTATGAGCGTGTGTCTGTATAATGTGAAGAAGAGACGAATGGAGTATGTGTGTGATGTGCGTCAGGGTCCCAATTGTGAGGGTGAGTTTGGTAAAGAAAAAGGAAAGCTCTACCACTGAATTCTGTTTGTGTGAATCTCTGGTCCCTTTTTTTATTTCCCCTCAAAAATATCCAAAATCACGTGTAAAAAGAAAAGATGGGGTCACGTGGATGGGGGATGGGATAAGGGTGTGAGGTGTATGGGGTGGTGATGTATTGTCAAAAATTGAGAGGGGGAGTGGTTAATTTTGTTACCAAAAGAATAATTAGGGATTGGGTTTGTTAGGGGTTTGTTGAAATCTTGTTATTTTGTATTTTTGTGGGGTATAATCTCATGGGTAAAGGCGTACTATAAAGTGAGATAAAAATGAATTAAATTGGACTTGGGAGGGACAAAATTAGGTGTCTACAGCATGCCCCCTTCGAATGTAAAGATGAAGTGTTTTCAGACAAAGAAGTAAACAACGAGACAAAATTTTGTCCCGACCATTATTCAAAAAGAATGAAATAGAAGGAAGGAGGGAAACCAAGTCTTGACTTTGGACATCATACTCATCCCCAGTTATGAGGGAATCAAGTCACAGGTATCCCCAAGGACTGAAAGAAGAGGGACTATACCGAGTTGGAGAGTCGAGCGAGGTTCTGTCGAGGTTCCGATCTGCGGCTCTGTCATTACATCAAAAATAATAATTACAAGTTAAAACATAAATGAAATTACAAAAGTACTATCTATGTGGCTTCTTTTGGACTCTTGACTTAAGTTTCATCACCCTAATCTTCAGGCGGTCTCCTGACTTGCAATTTCTTCAACTTGTTGCCTGACTTTCAATTTCTTCACCTTGTTATCCAGGTGGGCTCCTGACTTGCTATTTTTCAATTTGTTGACTTTCAATTTCTTCACCTTGTTGTTTGACTTTCCATTTATTCGCCCTGTGCTTCGGACGGTCTCTAATGTTGCTTGAATTATCAAAATAAGGAAGTGCATCTCCTTACAAATATCGCTTAAATTACCCAAACAAGGAAGTTCGTCTCCTTACAAATGTCGGTTGAATTCCCAAACAATAAAGTGCATCTCCTTATAAATGCTACTTGAATTACCGAAATAAGAAAGTGCGTTTCCTTGCCAATGCCGCTTGAATTACCCAAATAAGGAAGTGCATCTCTTTATAAATGCCCGTTGAATTACCCAAATAAGGAAGTGCGTCTCCTTACAAATGCTGCTTGAATTACCAAAATAAGGAAGTGCATCTCCTTACCAATGCCGGTTGAATTACCCAAACAAGGAAGTACATCTCCTTACAAATACTGCTTGAATTACACAAATAAGAAAATGCGTCTCCTTACAAATGCCACTTGAATTAACCAAACAAGGAAGTGCGTCTCCTTACCAATATTACTTGAAATGTCCAAACAAGGAAGTGTGTCCCCTTACAAATACCACTTGAATGACCAAACAAGGAAGTGCGTCTCCTAACAAATGTCTCTTGAATTAACAAAACAAGAAAGTGCATCTCCTTACCAATGCCGCTTGAATTACCCAAACAAGGAAGTGCATCTCCTTACAAATGCCGCTTGAATTACACAAATAAGGAAATGCATTTCGTTACAAATGCCACTTAAATTAACCAAAAAAAGAAGTGCATCTCCTTACAAATGTTGCTTGAAATTTTCAAACAAAGAAGTGCGTCCCCTTACAAATACCACTTGAATTACCAAAACAAGGAAGTGCATCTCCTTACAAATGTCTCTTGAATTATCCAAACAAGGAAGTATGTCTCCTAGAGATATTGGATGATGAGTTTTCCCATGGTTTTTATTACCAAGCCCGTGCCACAATATTGTCTCCTGCATTTGTGGAAGTGAGGAATTGCTACTTTTCATGTTTAGGCTTTGAAATCCTTGATTCGAAGGTAACATGTATTCCTGTTTCATACAAAGAAAACTTGTTAGTTTAAAACTATGGTGGATGGTTTGTGGCTTTGGCTTTTGTGGCAATCTCTCTTGCCCCTGTCACATTAATCTTACTTTCAACATTAGCATATGTCATTGACTCGTTGCATCATTGATCCAAGCTCAGATTATTAAGAGTGACTCTGAAACAAACACAGTATTTCTGGTTTGCCATGCTTTTCAGATAAACCCTTTGAACCTTGATATTTCCATAAGTTCTCAGACTTGTCTATTGACAAAACTTTCAGCATGCCTTATTTTGGCTCACAATCATGTCTCTTTCATGTGTTGGCCTTTTGTCTTGTTTTGTGTAATTGAAGAAGCTGGTGTCCAGTTTTAAAATCTTTTTTCACTTGTTTTGATATGGACTTGACTCAAAGACAAGAGAAAAATGACAATGACTTTTATTTGGACAACTGACTCAAGAAAACAAAATAAAAATAAAGAGAAGAAAGAAAAGACAATGAATGTCCCCATTTGAAATAAAGAAATGAAAAATTTATCTTGAAATGACAGTCAACTCTAATGATTATGCCATGCATATCGGATTAAACTACCTGATCTTTCCATCCAAAACTCTCATAAATTTTTATTGAGTTGATGACCCTGAACTAGAGTTGCTTTCTTGGGCCAATTGCATTCGGAGACCTCGTTCAGCTAGTGGCGCCCTAGAGGGTTTTCGCCAAAAGCCTCTCTCATTCTGTTTCTCTCAGCTCAACATCGCCTGATGGTGCCCGTGTGGGTTTTTAACGATAAGGCTCTCTCATTTTTATTTCTCTTAACTTACCATCGTCTTACGGTGCCCGAAAGGGTTTTCACCAATAAGACTCTCTTATTTTTATTTCTCTCATGATTTTTTTTATGATGAGGAAGACAAGTAGTACCCAAAATGCATCATCATATCCATTGCATGCTTATGCCTTAACGTTCTCAAATATTGATCTGAAGGTCTTTCTTTGGTTGTAACTTGGCTTTTGGACAAGGTTAGAAAGAAGGGATGACATGAGGCTCAAACGACACTTGAAGTGGGGTGGGACTTACAACTTTTGGAATCAACTCAAATAATGAAGATTAACTCATGCACCAGTTTCTTTTGACTGGCAAATTCTAAATTATTTATTTGGTTGGACCGAACCCAGAATAGGGCAGCCTACGTATCTCACCCCCGAAAGAGGAGAATCAGGTCACGCGTAGTTCTGGCATCTTGTTCTTTTGATTGATTCTAATTTCGTTGTTTTTCTCTTTTATTGACTCTTTTTCTCTTTTTTTCTGACTCTATTTTTCTTGACATTCTTCTCTTTTCTTTCTTTTTTGGACACATTTTTTTTCTGACACTATTTTTTGCTCGACACTTTTCTTTTGAGCTTTGCTGACTCTATCTTGATTCCAAAAGAAGTGTATGAAAGAAAATAACACTAAGGCTCAAATGGGGTACACAAAGGATGACACCATGTATGGATATCAGAATTGAATGCCTTCGTCATATCAATCCTTAAAAATGTCAGCACACATCATGCAATATGAAAGTAAAAGATGAAGATCATTTGTGACACTTTCACAATACTAACTTTAACTGAGCATGTGCGCCACTATTTCTTCTGGGCTTGTCAAATATACAACTTCACCTGTGTTATAGATCCCTCACATCGACTGACCCATGCTTTTGTGGAGCTGATTTTTCTGTTCCTCGGAATCACACATCCGCTATTTGACCTAATTGAGCTATGTTTTTCAATTGATGAGCAAGTTATTCTTGTGATTCTCAAAATAATTGTCTTAATTTTCAAAGAAGGCTTGAACTTATGAGCAAATGTCTTAGCACTCTCTTATTTTCTCAGATGCTCTCTTTTCTAACTTTAACCCTTTGATTCAATGTTTATGCTTAAACTGAATTTTAAGATCTGACTGAAAATTTCACTAGCATGCCATATCACTAGAGTCAACATAAAATATACTATGTAAAGAAAATAATCAATCAACACATATTTAAAACACAAAGAAAAATGGGATACTTCATTTAGTTGAAACAAAAGATAGAAGGGTTTGAACATAAACGACAAAAGGACAAAATAAGATAGATCCCAAACTATAACCCTGAAATAATTTAGACAACAGAAAATAAAATAAAACAAGCTACCAGACCTCTCCCTAGTAGGGAGAGGGGTGACTTCTCAATTGCTCAGCCTGACATCTTAGCCACTGGTTTGCATATCAGCATAACTAGAGCTTTCCTCGTTGTCAATGTTCTGCACCATAATTGATTTATCTTGAATCATCTTTTCAATTTCTCTTTTCAAAGCACGACAATATTCAATACTGTGACCCTGAACATCAGAATGATAGGCACCTCGTACATTAGGATCAAAGCTTCTTGAATGTGGATCAGGAGTATACCTAAAGAGAGGAGTGATTATACCCCACTGTACTAATCTCTGGAATAAACTGGCATATGACTCTCCAATTGGTGTAAAGCTATCCCTCAACTTCTGCCTTATTTCATTATTTGGTTTGGACCAAAAATCTGGCCTAGAAGGGCTTCGGTATGTTTGTGAAGTTTGAGGATGACTCTGAGGAGTTGGTACACGCCGTTGTGGGTAAGAAGAGAATTGACCATAGGGTTGTGCATTGTATATTGGATATGGAGGTGGGAGAATATAGTATAATGGATTTTGGGAAAGATTTTGTAGAGCTTGGGCATAAACTTGGGTTTGAGCCTGTGGGTAACGATAGTGTGGTCCTCTTGCCCGTACCTGTTGTCCAACTACAATGGCAGATGCATATTCCTCATACTTCTTCTCTCTGACACTTGCCAAACCTTTTTGAATTTCTTGAGTAGTCGCTTTCAATGTTGTAAAACTCACAATGCGACCGGTCTTAATTCCATCCTCTACCATCTCTCCCATTTTGAGGACCTCAATAAATGTCTTGCCTAATGCAGGTAGTAAGTGTTGATAATATGTTTTATTCTGCGCTTGAATAAACACCTCCACTATCTTACTTTTCTTCATTGGCGGTTTCACCCTAGCAGCTTGTTCACGCGATCTAATCGCATACTTTATGAAAGTTTCAGTATTCTTTTTCTTCATATTAGCTAGGGACTTCTCATTAGGAATCAACTCCATATTGTATTGGAATTGTTGCACAAATTCATTAGCCAGTTCATCCCAACTATTCTATTTGTCGATGTCTTGGTCAACAAATCATTTCGAAGCTAAACCTGAAAAACTGTCCCCGAAATAAGCCATGAGTAGTTCTTCCTTCCCTCCAGTGCCTCTTAATTGGTTACAATATCCGTCATATTTCTCAAACTTTGGAATTTTAAAACCAAAAAGAAAGATGAACCCATGGAAACATGCACAGATCTTTATATGAGACACTTTTGTACCCCCCAAGTCCCTGGAGGTCTTTCATAGCCAGTTCCAAACTTGTCAATTTTCTGGTCATTTTCTCTTCTTCTGTTATAACAGGCTTCTCAGTGTTAAGAGGAAATTCAAGCGGGTGAGTGTAGCCATAAGGATTAGTCGACTTAAATGTGGGCTCAATAACATGATATTGATCAGCAAAAATATTCAATACAAGCTCTCTTGCAGAGTGAGGAGGCATAACTTGTGAATAAACCTCAAAAGTAGGAGCTTTGGGTGGGGATGGTGCTATAAAAACATTAATAGTGGGTGGAGCCGAACATATGGTACCTTTGTATTGAAGAGTGAGGAAACAAATATTGGAAGGGTTTGGATAGTGTTGCCCCGGAGTAGATCCTGATGCATATGGTAACGTGTCAACAACAATAGGAAATTGTGCATGTGACATTGGAGGCAAACTAGAAAGATTTTCCAGATTATCAGTGGGAAATGGAGGAGGCGGCAACCCATTAGCCCAAGCTCGATGCATTTCTATCATTTGCTACCTTAATTTTCAAATCTCTTCATTAGCTTCCAAATTTTCATTACCCGAACTCCTTATCTGATCAGTGACAACAAACTCGATATCCTTGTTGGCCATAACTTTATCTGTGACTTGGTGCAATATGGAGGACCAGCCAAAATGCCACAAACCAACCACCTTAAACTAACTGAACAAGAGATAGCAAATGCGTTAGAATTCAACACTTTTTTTCAAAATCTTTTTTTTAAAAGGTTACCGAACCCAAGAGGGGCGCCTACGTATCTCACTCCTGAGAGAGGAGAATCAGGTGTGCGTAGTTCGTGAAGTCTTGCCAAAATGGACAACTAAACTCTTTTTTTTTTCTTTTTCTTGAAACTTTAAAACAAAAAGGAAATAACAAATTGTCAAAAGAATTGACGAAAATCTTTTTGCATTTTTCAAGTTTAAACTCCCTATACAAAATGAAATCTATGATTACCAAAGAAAAATCTTTTTGAGTTTTTGATTTTTAATTTCATATGAAAATAAAACTTGAACCTATTAAAGAAA
>NW_025883663.1:0-1829 GCF_002878395.1 Capsicum annuum
TCTGTTCAGGACCCTCCTGTAAAATAGAATTTTACTTTCTTTTCAGGTCCCTCCTGGAAAATGCGATCTTTCTTTCTGTTTAGGACCCTCCTGAAAAAGGGGGTTTTACTTTCCATTTAGGTCCTTCCTGTAAAATGGATCTTACTATCTGTTCAGGACCCCCTTGAAAAATGAGATTTTACTTTCTGTTCAGGACCCTCCTAAAAATTGGGACTTTACTTTCTGTTCAGGACCCTCCTCAAAAATAGCAATTTACTTTATGTTCAGGACCCTCCAGAAAAATGGAATTTTACTTTCTGTTAGGAACCTCCTGAAAAATGGTACTTTACTTTCTGTTCAAGATGCTCCTAAAAAATGTGGCTTTACTTTTTGTTCAGGTCCCTCCTGAAAAATAGAACTTTACTTTCTGTTCAGGACCTTCAGGAGAGTCCTGAACAGAAAGTAATGTCCCATTTTTCAGGAGGGTCCTCACAGAAAGTAAAATCCCATTTTTTAGGAGGGTCCTGAACAGAAAGTGAAATCCTATTTTTCATGAGGATCTTAAAGAAAAAGTAAAATCACATTTTTTTCAGGAGGGTCCTGAACAGAAAGTAAAATCCATTTTTTAGGAGGGTCCTGAACAAAAAGTAAAATCCCATTTTTCAAGAGGGTCCTGAACAGAAAGTAAAATTCTATTTACAGGAGGGTCCTGAACAGAAGTAAAATCCTAGTTATAAGGAGTGTCCTGAACAGAAATCAAAGTCTAATTTTTCAGAAGGCACCTAAACAAAAAGTAAAATCTCATTTTTCAGGACGATACTGAATAGAAACTAAAGTCCCATTTTTAGGAAGGTCCTGAACTGAAAGTAAAATCTTACTTTCAAGGAGCGTCCTGAACAGAAAGTAAAGTCCAATTTTTTAGGAGGGTTCTGAACAAAAAGTAAAGTTTCATTTTTCAGGAGTGTCCTGAACAGAAAGTAAAGTCCTATTTTTTAGGAGGGTCGTGAACAGAAAGTAAAGTCCCATTTTTCAGGAGCGTCCTGAATAAAAAGTAAAGTCCCATTTCCTGAACAGAAAATAAAATTCCATTTTACTTGAGGGTCCTGAACAGAAGTAATATCTACATTTTTTAGGAGGGTCCTGAACAGAAAGCAAAGTCCAATTTTTTATGAGGTACCTAAACAGAAAGTAATATCCTATTTTTCAGGAAGGTCCTGAAGAGAAAGTAAAATCTAATTTTTAAGGAAAGTCCTGAACAGAAATTAAAGTCCCATTTTTTAGGAGGGTCCTGAACAGAAAGTAAAGTCTCATTTTTCAGGAGGGTCTTGATCAGAAAGTGAAGTCCTATTTTTTCTAAAGGTCCTGAATAGAAAGTAAAGTCTCATTTTTTATGAGGGTTCTGAATAGAAAGTAAAGTCCCATTTTTCAGGAGGGTCCTGAACAGAAAGTAAAATCACATTTTTTAGGAGGGTCCTGAACAGAAAGTAAAAACCCATTTTTAAGGAAGGTCCTGAACAGAAAGTAAAGTTCTATTTTTCACGAGGGACCTGAACAGAAAGTAATGTCCCATTTTTCCGGAGCATCCTGAACAGAAAGTAAAGTCCTATTTTCCAGGGGGTCCTAACAGAAAGTAAAATCTCATTTTTCTGGAGGGTGCTGAGCAGAAAGTAAAGTCTCATTTTTCAAGTGGTTCTTAAACTGAAAGTAAAGTACTATTTTCTAGGATGGTCCTAAACAGAAAGTAAAGTCCCATTTTTTATGAGGGTACTAACAGAGAGTAAAGTCCCATTTTTCAGGAGAGTGCTGAACAGAAAGTAAAATCCTATTTTTCACGAGGGTCCTGAACCGAA
>NW_025883664.1:0-1121 GCF_002878395.1 Capsicum annuum
GTTTTACTCCTTTGTTCCTTCGACAAGCCTTCGAATGCATCAACTAGCGGTAATACTTCTTTTCTCCACCATTTCAAATACTTGGTAGACACATGCGGCTCAAACAACCTAGATGGATAGCATAACCTCAAATCAGAATCAGAGGGTCTGCTATAGTTGTTCCATGAAAGTTGAGGAATTGAAGGCGAGCGAGGAATCCATTTTGGGAAGTCCTGATCAAATCCAAACTGCATTGCTACATGATTTGGTCGATAGGGCTCTTGACAATCAATACCTACAAGCTCCGACACCCGCAAGCATCGAATGTAGGACTCCAATTCTTGGTCAGAATTTTTCCCTTCAACTATCATCCACTCTTCTGTTTCCTTGTAAAATTTTGGCGCTGACCAACTTTCCACAGCCAAGGCATATGGCCTCCACTGAAACGTCTCTGCAGACGAGTCGATCGCAGCCCTCACATTAATAACACCTGATCTTTTCACATCGTGCCTTCGTCCTATTCTCACCTCACCAACCATATTGTAATTTCCAGCCTGCTTTGGACGCAAAGCTACCAACCTTTCCCAAGCCCAAACTTGAATAAAGAACAATAGCGACAAAAGACTAAATCCTAGAATTTGAAATCTGTTCCTGTCGTCTTCATTACTACTTGACGTAGCGATTGTCATGGCCTCCCTTAACAAGATAAAAGCCCTATATATGCTTGAAAGAACAGCAGGAGCAAGCGCAAGTCATTTTCCTCTAGCAAGATTAATGGCTACACGGAAAACATGCGAACCGATTTTATCATACTGCTCACCTGGAAACACAAATCTTGAAAGCCAAAGATAAAGAAAAGCTTCATGTTCATAATCCCTTCCACTGTTCATGAAAAAATTCAACCGCCTGTTGTGATTATCAGCCTTCAATCCGATAAGCTCCATTCGTGCTTTTTCAAGATGCTGTTCAATTTCTACCATCTCAGGGGATTGAAGAGGGAACGAAACGGGGCCACCCAAAACGTAGAACCCTCCCAAAATCATGATATCTTCAAGAGTGACAGTAGCTTCACCCCACGGAAAAACAAAAGTGTTCGTATCACAACACCATCTTTCGGCCAACCCAAAGATCAAATTTTTATC
>NW_025883665.1:0-1455 GCF_002878395.1 Capsicum annuum
AGGAGAATACAATTGAAGCTTACTTAAAATCACAAAAAACAACAACAGTTTATTCGAGGAGAAACCAGTCATCGATGCTTGTGAATCGAGCTTCTTATAAAATGCTTCAGGTCAATCAAATATAATATACCCCATGCAACTCGACTAGACAGCGAAAAACAACTGAATGAACAGATCATCACACATTTTTTTAGATAAATTTTGAACTCGAAAACAGGAGAATACTATTGAAGGTTACTTAAAATCACAATAAAAATAACAGTTCATTCAAGAAGAAATCATTCGGAGATGCTTGTGAATCGAGCTTCAAATAAAATGCTTTTGGTCAATCATATATAATACACAACATGCAACTCGACTAGACAGAGAAAAACAACTGAACGAACAGATCATCACACATTTTTTTAGATAAATTTTGAACTCGAAAACAAGAGAATGCTATTGAAACTTACTTAAAATCACAAAAAAAAATGGTTCATTCAAGGATAAATCAGTCGTCAATGCTTGTGAATCGAGCTTCTCATAAAATGCTTCTGGTCAATCATATATAATACACCACATGCAACTCGACTAGACAAAGAAAAACAACTGAATGAACAGATCATCACACATTTTTTTAAATTAATTTTGAACTCGGAAACAGGAGAATACTATTGAAGCTTACTTAAAATCACAAAAAAAATTAGTTCATTCAAGGAGAAATCTGTCGTCGATGCTTGTAAATCAAGCTTCTCATAAAATGCTTCTGGTCAATCATATATAATACACCACATGCAACTCGACTAGACAGAGAAAAATAACTGAATGAACAGATCATCACACATTTTTTTAGATAAATTTTGAGCTTGAAAGCCGAAGAATACTATTGAAGCTTACTTAAAATCACAAAAAAAAAAAAATAGTTTATTCGAGGAAAAATCAATCGTCGATGCTTGTGAATCGAGCTTCTCATATAATGCTTCTTGTCAATCATATATAATACACTACATACAACTTGACTAGACAGAGAAAAACAACTGAATGAACAGAACATCACACATTTTTTTAAATAAATTTGAACTCGAAAACAGAAATATACTATTGAAGCTTACTTAAAATTACAAAAAAAAAAAAAACAGTTCAATCAAGGAGAAATCAGTCATCGATGCTTGTGAATTGAGATTCTCATAAAATGTTTCTGGTCAATCATATATAATACACCACATGCAGCTCGACTAAACAGAGAAAACCAACTAAATGAACAGATCATCACACATTTTTTAGATACATTTTGAATTCGGAAACAGGAGAATACTATTGAAGCTTACTTAAAATCCCAAAAAAAAAGTTCATTCAAGGAGAAATCAGTCGTCGATGTTTGTGAATCGCGCTTCTCATAAAATGCTTCTGGTCAATCATATATAATACCCCACATGCAACTTCACTAGACAGAGAATAACAACTAAATGAACAGAT
>NW_025883666.1:0-1115 GCF_002878395.1 Capsicum annuum
TTTAAAAAATATACAAAATAAAATAACATACAGATCTGCATATGTATTTACAGTACAAAACATACATATATATATATATATATATATATATCTGCATATGTATTTACAGAAATACATATCTAACTCATATGTATATATAAACATATAGGACACAAAATCTCTATAACAAAAAGGATAACTATATACATATACACATAGGTAGGGCTGGGCATTCGGTTTGTTCGATTTGATAGTTTAATATCAGTTTGGTTTTTCAATTTTCGAATTGACAAAAACGACAACCATAAACAAACCAAAATAAATTTGTTTTGGTTCAATTTCTACAAATTCGGTTCAGTTATTTTGGATTTTTATTTCAGTTTTAAAGATTAAAGTAGTGAAGCTCTCTTTGTTATGACTGGACATTTAAAATTAATAATTTTTTTAAAAATAATTCAAACCTATTTTTCATTCTCAGATATAAATAACTCAACATGGATGAAACTAAATGATACTCCCTCCGTCCCATTTTACCCATCCCAAATTAGCTAAGTTGATGTCCCATTTTACTTGTCCCATTTTACTTATCAAGATAAGACAAACTTTTCTTTCCATGTTTTACCCTTTACATTAATTACCTTTTCTTTAAATTAAAATGTAAACATCATTTAATAGGGGTACTTTGGTAAACTAGCCATGTTATTTATTATTTTTCTTAATTGTTGTGCCATCCGAATTTGGGACAAGTAAAATAGAACGGAGGGAGTATAACCATAAGTTTAACATAATATATAACTTCATTATGCATAAGTTTACATAAACAGTCGAAACTCGAAAGAGTGGTCGCTGCCGGAAAGACCACACTTGCCACTGCAAGTTGTAGCCCACAATGGTCGTCTGGTCACCGACTCTGGTGTTGTTGTACAGACGACGATCTCGCTGGCGGTCTATGGTTCGATTGATTGTTGGACTATTGGACTAATGTATGTTGTTAGTTGTATGTGGTGTGCTATTACTTATTAGTTATTAGGGTTGCTATTACATATTTATATTATATTATTATTTATTATATCTAATATATATATATATATATATATATATATATATAATAAAGTACATATTATTAATTATTTATA
>NW_025883667.1:0-2218 GCF_002878395.1 Capsicum annuum
TTTTGAAAAGGGATTATTTTATTTACAGAGTCGCCACTTGGAATTGAGTTTGGGTGTTCCAAGTCACCTTATTGAATCCCTATTCAAAAAGAAAATGACTCTTTAATTTTTATTTTTCGATCTGCGAACCAGAAATCCGGATAAGGAATTCTGTTGACCGAGGGGAAGGTGTTAGGCACCCCTCGAGTCCCGTGGTTCTAGCACGGTCGCTTTAATGACTTACGTCCGGCTTAAATTAAAACCCTTTTTTTTTTTTTAGGATTTATAATATTTGTCAACCTAAAAGTTGTTTGCCTCCCGCTTTTAATTTATTTTGAAATTATTTACTGACGTGTGGCTTACCGATAGTAGTACTTTTCGGCCTCACCACAAATTTAGGCACGTTTCTCGTGCCTTTACGGCATTTATAAGTCGTCCCTATTTTCCCAATCCAAATATGCACCTAATGGGTTTTAAACCTCCCTAACCCAATTCAATTGGCTTCAAAAGGTAAATTAATTTAATTATAACGAATGGTCGGTAGCAGGGCTTTCCGACTTATCGTTAATTTTTGCTTATGTATCAAACTTTAAATTAGGGGGCTAAGAACCTAACTCGTTGTTTTATGAATTCACTCTCTTACAAATGATTTTCCCTCTTTTTCTTTTCTTTTATGCGATAGGATTTAGAATAGATCTGCACCTCATCTCGCTCATTTTTACATTAATTAATTAATTTCTTATATCTCGTGATTACAGTAATACATTAAAAGAAAATCTACAGAAATCGAAGCGCATATACTAGCATTTAGTATTAACATGAAAGAATATTAATTTAACCAATAACAAAATCAGTTATGCTTGTTTCTCATAATCTAATTGCATTATAATACTGTTATATATGTTTTATCTTTTCTCATCTGTATTGCTTTTCCTTTCCATTTTATTTCACGACAAACCCTTAATACATATTCTCAATTTTCATCAACTAACTTATAACAACATTAAACTCAAGAAAAACGAAACAACAACAAAAAAAAATGAATAAGAAGAAAATAAACTAATTAACCCATTGCTTGAATCTATTACAGTAAATGAGGGGCCAGAACGAAAAAGAAACAAAAATGAATTGACTCTTCGTTAACTAACATATTCGATGAAACATAGAAAAATGTTAAACCTACCATGGATCTGATCCAAGTGTAAACTAAGAAAAGAAAAGAAAAATATTGAATCACTAGTTAAAACGTAAACGTCTTCATTTAACACGGTTATTATGTTACAAGAGAAGATTTGAGAGTTGCTTCTTTTACGTCGAAGACTTAATAAAGTAAATTTCAATTAATAATCTCATAAATTAATTAATTAATAATAAATAACTAAAGATAAAATTTTTAACCAATTTACACAAATCTTTTGTCATTAGCTTTTCTCACCATTTTGAGTGCAACAAGTTAAATATGAAAAGTATCTACCAACATGAATTTTAAATTAAAAAAAAATACATATTAATTAACATATTCACACAAAGATGAACGAAATGGAGATATTATCACAATGAAATAGAAAGTTCGAGGAATGAACATCGAATAGAGCCAACCCAATATATTTTCGAAAGTGAATTAACAATGAGACATTCTTGATACAACAAAGTCAAGCCTCGACAATAGACATACTTGTGTAACAAATTGATTAAAAGCAGGAGTAGAATGCCATTACCGGAGACTAAAACAGGAACCGAAACTCGAACTCCAACTCACGAACCCATAAGAATACTCTTCTTTGGTTTTTTTTTTTTGTTCTAACCGTGTATGTGTGTGTGCATATATATAATCTTGTAGTGGTTTTTTCTTTTTTTTTTTTCCTCTCAGCCGTGGTGTAGTGTGCATGTGCATATATATATTCTATTAGTAGTGCATGTGTGTATAGTGTAGTGTGTGTGTGCAGTATGTAGTGGTGGTGTGTAGTCTATATAATATGTAGTGTAGTGGTATATATAGTATAGTGTAGTGTGGTAGTTTTTGTTTTTGGTTTCCGTGTGTGTGTATATGTAGTGGTAGTATGTGTGTAGTGTATGTAGTATAGTGGTGTTTGTGTTGTGTGTGTGGGGGGATAGTGGGGGAGGTTGATTAGGAGTGGGGGATTGTGGGTGGTTTGGGTAGATTTAGGATTTGACTTTATCTTTTTTTTTTTAAAATAAATAAGTAATAAAAATAAATAAAAACTTATTTTAATATGAC
>NW_025883668.1:0-1483 GCF_002878395.1 Capsicum annuum
AACTAAAAACACTACAACAAATTCGATTATCAGTGACGAAACATTTTGTCATGAAAACATCATATTTTGTCACAAAAAATATTTCGTGACGAATATATAACCATCACTCATTCGTCCCTAAATCATGGGTCGTTAAATGTATATTGAGACAACTTAGTGCTTCGTCACTAAATAGCCTTGCATTAACTACGAAAATATTTGTTGTCCCCAAATGCATAGCATTTATGACGATCTTGTTCGTAATAGAAATTATATTTTTTGTAGGTAGTAGTATTTTTTTTGTCACTAAAGATGTTATAATGCCGACGAGAATGATGTGTCACTAACTGTTTATTTGAATTAGTGATGAATTAAGTTGTCTCTAATCTTCTATGTATTTCGTCGCGGAACAAAAAATATTTCTTCGCTAAATACTATCTTTTACATAATTTTTTATTTGTCCTTAAATGTATAAATTAGTGACAACATTACTTTTTTATCATTTTGTAGCTGAAAGCGATCACGTCGTCACTAAAAATACCTTTTTTACTTATGAAATAATTTTGTCACTAAAATATGGCATAATTAGTGACGATAGCTATTGTCACAAAATACAAAGTTAATTTGTAGGTAATAAGTGGGCTATTTAGGGATAAAATTTGCTCTTATCACGAAATGTTGTAATTTAATGATGAATATGTGATGGTTTTAAAATGTAAAAGTAAAGATTTTACGGACAAAATGTTTCGTCACTAATCACAATCATTTGTATTTAGCTAGCTAGGTTTTCATAATTTGAAACTGAAATTACGTATAAAAACATCTTAAACTTCATTATAAAGAGCAATACAATTTTATTTTTTAAAATAGCATACTAAAAGAAGTAAGATAATAGCAAAAAAAATTTAAAACACTCTCATATATTAATTAAGAACAACTAAAATGGCATTCATGAGATGATATCTCACTAGATACACTTAAATGAAAATCAACATTGATCATAATTCATCCAACTTGAAAGTCTAACTGAGATATACTAAACATTAACAACATGAAGATAATAAAATGGAGGTTTCTTCTCAAAATATCATTGCAAAAGCATTTTTTGTAGCAACGTCTTGATTTCTACCTGCCACAACCTATGTAAAATAAATAATTCAAGATTAGAATTCATATGTTATAATATCATGACATACTGCAACAACAATGATATTCTTAGCGTAATTTCACGAGTCCAAAAAGAATTCAATGTACGCAGACCTTACCTCTTTCATTGCGAGGTTAGGAAGAGTGTTTCCAATAGACTCTTGACTAAAAATAAATGTAAACAATGCAGGAACGTATATGCTTTGTTCAACACAACCTCATTATCCATAATTTTCATCACGAAAATAAGCTACTAGTAAATAGCAAATTAATAGTTCAACATAAGCTAATGGTAAACAACAAATTTCTAGTTTAGAAATAAGAACAAGATAACATGAAAATAGAGTAAACAAAGATA
>NW_025883669.1:0-1259 GCF_002878395.1 Capsicum annuum
CTTGAAGCTTGAACTTGAATTTTGAAGAGGCTAGGGTTTGTTATTAGAAGAGAATTACTTTCTTTTGAGAGAATTTGTGAAAAAAATGATCAAGTTTGCCTTTTGCGACCCTCAATCCCGTGTTATGGACTAATTAGGTGAATAAAAAATACCCAAATACCCTTGAAAAAATAGAAACAAAAGATGGAAAATAGAGACGCGCGATGGAGCGGGCACCGCAGGCTCTGGTACGGTGCACTGAAAGGGTGCTGCAGGGTCCACTGCGGTGCACTACTGCACTACTGGGCGCGCCGAGTTCTTATCCCGGTGAGGCTACTATTTTGTACTTCCAAACATGGCCTTATGCTCATCCAAAAATTTTGAAACTCACCCGAGATGTACTTTAACATCGTAAATCATGAATCAACTTTAAATTCGACATTCTAAGGTCGGGAAGGTTGAAAATTAAATCATCTAAGTTTAGGGGCTTTAGAAATGACTAAGTGCTAACACGTAGTAAAATTTTTTAAGTCTTGGACCCCCCCCTTTGATATGCAAATAGATCTTACGGGGTCTTACAATATTTTTGCCTGGGAATATTCGTCCTCGAATGAGACTAACTAAACTAAGAATACTGAGGGACTGAGACTTCATACTGAGTATGCACAATTGGAAGCATGATTACATGACTGAACTTATTCGTGAATGCTTGCAATGACATGAAAAAATGATTATATTGCTGGAATTGAGAATGGACAAGAGATAATCTAAGGAAAACTTGATACCTGAAACTCAGTCTGATCTTACGGAGAAAATATGAGGGTACTTGGTTCGCATATCTGCTTTTTTCTTCCCAAGTGGCTCCCTCAACGGACTGATCCCCCCAATGAACTTTGACCAAGGGAACTTCTTTTTTTCTTAGTCTACGAATCTGGTGATCAAGAATCTCAACTGGAATTTCTTCATAAGAAAGGCTATCTTGAATTTCTGTGCTATCCAAAGGAACTATAACAGCTAGATCACCAATACACTTCTCCAATAAGGATACATAGAACGCTAGATGAATGGATGACAAATATGCAAGCAACTCAAGATCATATGCTACCTTCCCAACAGGACTCAATATTCTGTAAGGGCCAATATATTAAGGACTAAGCTTCCTCTTTTTGCCAAATCTCTTTACCCTCTTCATGGGTGAAATCTTTAAATAAACTATGTCATCAACCTCAAACTTAATATCCCTTCTCTTCATATCTGCATAAGATTTCTGACAACTCTGA
>NW_025883670.1:0-2104 GCF_002878395.1 Capsicum annuum
TTCATTGAGGTATGCCAGGGAGGTTGGGGATCATCCCAGTGTCGTTCGTTTAATTTTTTATGGGCATTTGGTTGAATAAACGGGCGAAACGGCAGCAACGGGGCATTCTCGGGGCAAATCGGTGTGCTATAGCCCACGATTTTTGGGGTGGGCTCGGGTTTAGGGCTTGCTGTGGGCCAAAAATTGATCGGGGCATGCCATGGAGGTTGGGGATCATCCCAATATGGTTCTTTTAATTTTTTATGGGCATTTTAGTGGACAAATAGGCGAATCCACTCGAACGACGCATTTTTGGGCCAAATCGGTTCAGGCGTATTGTGGGGAAAAAATTGATACGGGCATGCTAGAGAGGTTGGGGTTTGTCCTAGTGTGGTCCGTTTAATTTTTTGTAGGTATTTCGGAGGACAAATATGCAAAACTGGGAATTTTCAGGCCAAATCAGTGTGCTATGGCTCATGGGTTCGGGTGTGGGCCTGGGGTCCGAGCGTGCTGTAGGCTAAAAATTGATTGAGGAGTGCCAGGGAGGTTGGGTATCATCCCAGTGTATTCTGTTTATTTTTTGGGGGGCATTTGGGTGCACAAACGGGCGAAGCAGCCCTAAAAGGGCATTTTCGGGCCAAATTGGTGTGCTATAGCCCACGATTTTGGGGGTGGGTTCGGGGTCCAAGCGTGTTTTGTACCAAAAATAGACCTAGGTGTTCCAAGGAGGTTGGGGATCATCCCAGAGTGGTCCGTTCAATTTTTCGTAGGCACTTGGGTGGACAAACGGGCGAAACGGCACGAATGGGCATTTTTGGGCCAAATTAGTGTGCTATAGCCCACGGTTTTGGGGGTGGGACCGGGGTTCGGGTGTACTGTGGGCTAAAATTTGACCAGGGCATACCAGGGAGGTTGGCGATCGTCCTAGTATGGTACATTTAAATTTTTGTGGGTATTTGGGTTGACAAACAAGCGAAACGACGCGAAAGGGGCATTTTTTAGGCCAAATTGGTGTGTTATAGCCCACGGTTTCGAGGGTGGGCCCAGGTTCTGGGCATGATGTGTGCCAAAAATTGTCTGGGGCATGCCAGGGAGATTAAGGATAATCTCAGTGTGGTCGATTTAATTTTTTGTGGGCATTTGGGTGGACAAATGGGCGAAATGGCATGAACGGGGTGTTTTTAGGCTAAATCGGTATGGTATAACCCATAAGTTTGGGCGTGCTGTGGGCCAAAAATTAATCGGGGCATGCCAGGGAGGTTGGGGATCATCCCAGTGTGGCCCATTTAATTTTTCAAGGGAATTTAGGTGGACAATCAGGCGAACTGGCGCCAATGGGGCATATTTGGGCCAAATCGGTGTGCTATAAACCACAATTTTGGGGTTGGGCACGGGGTGCAGGAGTGCTATGGATTAAAAATCGACTGGGGCATACCAGGAAAGTTGGGGATCATCCCAGTGGGGTCCGTTAAAATTTTTGTGGGAATTTCGATGGACAAACGGGTGCAACGGCGTGAACAGGGCATTTTCGGGACAAATCGGTATGCTATAGCCCATGATTTCAGGGGTGGGCCCGTGGTCCGAGAGTGCTGTGGGCCAAAAATTGACTGGGACGTGCTAAGGAGTTTGAGGATCATCCCCGTGTGTTCCGTTTAATTTTTCATAAGCATTTGGGCTGATAAATGTTTGAAAATGCACGAACGAGGTATTTTCGGGCTAAATCGGTGTGCAATACCCCATGGTTTTGGGGGTGGGCTCGGGGACTGGGTGTGTTGTGGGCCGAAATCAACCGAGGTGTTCCAGGAAGGTTGGGGATCATCCTAGTATTGTCCGTTAAAATTTTTGTGGCCAGTTGGGTGGACAAACAGGTGGAACGGCGCGAATGGGGCATTTTTTGGTCAAATTAGTGTGCTATAGTCCACGGTTTTGGTGGTCGGCCTTGTGTCTAGCCATGCTGTAGGTCAAAAATTGATTGAGGCATCCCATGGGGGTTGGCGATCATCCCATTGTGATCTGTTTAATTTTTTGGGGGTATTTGGGTGGACAAACGGGGAAAACGGTGTGAATAGGGCATTTTCGGGCTAAATCGGTGTGCTATAGGCCACGATTTTGGGGGTGGGCCTAG
>NW_025883671.1:0-1693 GCF_002878395.1 Capsicum annuum
TGTATACGTTAAATATATACTACTTTAGAGTCTATAGAAGATATATAGACATATATACGTACCATTCAATATAAATGTAATACTTTAAATAAAATATACTACAATATATATACCTATATATAATGATATATATACTAAATTATAAAACATGTACATATGTATATGTTAAATATAAACAACTTTAGAGTTTATAGAAGATATATACACATATATACGTACCATTCAATATATATGTAGTGCTTTAAATAAAATATACTACAATATATATACTACGATATATACACACACTATATATATGTTATATACTAATTTATAAAACATATAAACGTGTATACATTAAATATATATTACTTTAGATTCTATAGAAAATATATATACATATATACGTACCTTTCAATTTATATGTACTACTTTAATAAAATATACTACAATATAATGATTTATATACTAATTTATAAAACATATACATGTGTGTACGCTAAATACATTCTACTTTAGAGTCTATAGAAGATATATACACATATATACGTACCATTCAATATATATGTAATACTTTAAGTAAAATATACTACAGTATCTATACCTATATATAATGATATATATACTAATTTATAAAACATATACACATGTTTATGTTAAATATATAATACTTTAGAGTCTGTAGAAGATATATACACATATATACATACAATTCAATATATAAGTAATACATTAAATAAAATATACTACAATATATATACTACAATATATACACACACTATATATATGTTATATACTAGTTTATTAAACCTATACACGTGTATACGTTAAATATATACTACTTTAGAGTTTATAGAAGATATATATACATATATACATACCATTCAATATATATGTTGTAACGCCCCGAAATCGGGTCCCGAGACGTCACACGGTGCTTAGGATCACAAGTGACCCCAAGCTTACCCTTCTACTGGCATAACTCATAAGCAACTAAACAAAAAGTTTAAATTTATTCAAACTGAGGAAAGTAACTCTTTTCTGACTATGATAGATACAAAACTAAATTTACCAGATTACAACTCTGCTTTTACAACCAAAACTAAAACAGAATACATCAACTTCTACTGACTGTCCATGAAGTCTCTACTAGTACTAACTGTAGGTAGCCGGGTCATGACTCCCAACTAACCCAACTCAATACGACTGAATAAAGAAAATACAATACTTCTCAAACTATATAACTAACTCAAACCCTTAAATCAAAAGGACTCATCACCTGCTAAATGGATGACGCGAACTGACTGGATCTGAAGATGTACACTATACATGTACCTACATTCCAAGAAAATGTAGCTCACATACGAATATGTGGGTCAGTACCACGGAAACGTACCGAGTACATTGGGGTGCATAAAATAAATTTATTTATATGCATATATATATATATATATATATATATATATATATATATATGCATGAATGGTAAAGCCTGAAAGAAATCTAAAATCTGAAATCATACACAATGAATAGTAAAACTTGCCAATCTGGACATCATGAGCCATTACATCTAATCCAAATATCACAATTCTTTTCTTATTCTCTCATCAAGCAATCTTAGTAAAATCTGAAATATTAAATACATCATAAATCTGCATTTCAAATCTCTTTTAAATCAGTAAAATCAATCTAAGAATGAGGGACGACTCTTTGG
>NW_025883672.1:0-1667 GCF_002878395.1 Capsicum annuum
ATTTTTGGCCCACAGCATGCCCGAATCCCAAGCCCACCCCTAAAACCGTGGGCTATAAAACATCAATTTAGCCTGTACACACCGATTTGGCCTGAAAATGCCCCATTTGCGCTGTTTCGCCCGTTTATAGTCCCAAATACCCATGTCAAATTAAATGGACCATATTTGGATGATCCACAACCTCCCTGGTAGGCCTCGATTGATTTTTGACCAACAGTATGCCCGGACCCCAGGCCCACCCCCCAAACCATGGGCTATAGCCCACCGATTTAGCCTGAAAATGCCTCGTTTGCATGCCATTTCACCCTTTTAACCACCCAAATGCCCACAAAAATTTAAACAGACCACACTGGGATGATCCCCAACCACCGTGGCACGCCCCGATCGATTTTTGGCGCATACCACACTTGAACCCCGAGCCCACCCCTAAAACCGCGGGCTGAGCACACCAATTTTGCGTGAAAATGCCCCGTTCGCATTGTTTCGCCCGTTTGTCCACTCAAATGCCCACAAAAAATTAAAAGGACCACCCTAGGATAATCCCTAATATCCCTGGCACCCTCTAATCAATTTTTGGATAACAGTACGCCCGAAACCCAGGCCCACCCCCAAACCAGGGGCTATAGCACACCGATTTGGCCCAAAAATGCCCCGTTCGGGCACTGTTTCACCCGTTTGTCGACCCCAATACCCATGAAAAATTAAACAAACCACATTGGGATGATTTCTAACCTTCCTGGAAAGCCCCGATCAATTTTTGACCCACAGCACACTCGAACCCTAGGCCTACCCCATAAACCGTGGGCTATAGCACACCAATTTAGCTCGAAAATCCACCGTTCGCACCGTTTCGCTCATCTGTCCACCCAAATGCCCACAAAAAATTTAACGGACCACACTGGGATGATCCTTAACCTCCCTGGCACGCCTTGGTCAATATTCGGCCGTCATCACGCCCGAACCCGAGCCAACCCCTAAAACCGTGGGCTATAGCATACCGATTTATCCTAAAAACACCCTGTTCGCGCCGTTTCACTGGTTTGTCCACCCTAATGCAAATGAAAAATTAAATGGACCATACTGAGATGATCCCAAACCTCCCTGGCATGGCCCTGGTCAATTTTCGGCAAACAGCATGAATGGATCGTGGGCCCACCCCTGAAATCATTGGCTATAGCACATCGATTTGGCCCAAAAATGCCTCGTTCCCATCGTTTCGCCCGTTTGTCCACCCAAATACACAAGAAGGATTAAATGGACCAGACTTGGATGATCCCCAACCTCCCTGGCTCACCCTGATCGATTTTTGTCCCATATTAAGCTCGAACCCTGGGCCTACCTAAAAATTCGTGGGCTATAGCACACCAATTTAGCCAAAAAATGCCCCATTCGCGCCGTTTCACCCGTTTATCCACCCAAATGCCCACAAAAAATTAAACGGACCATACTAGGATGATCTTCAACCTCCAAGGCATGCCTCGATCAATTTTCGACCCTTAACACACCCGAAACCAGAGCCCACCCCCAAAATCATGGGCTAGCTCACCAATTTTGCCGAAAAATGCCCTGTTTGTGCCGTTTCACCCGTTTGTCCACCCAAATGCCCACAAAAAATTATACGAATCACACTAGGTTGATCCCCAACCTCCCTGGCATGCCCAGGTCAA
>NW_025883673.1:0-1344 GCF_002878395.1 Capsicum annuum
ACTCGTTAGTTTAACCTCGTTTGCTGTCAACTCAAAGTCCTTCTTCGAGTACAACTCCTTGCATTGGTAAAACTCTTTCTTCAACTTGATCTCCTTATTTGAATGAAAATCTTTCTCTTTAGCTTATCAATAAGGTGTTGTATTTAGCTACAACTTCTTCTTTATCACATGTAATCTATCAAGAGAGCAAGGGAGCTTATCCATTCTTATCTGCATTTCTTAGAGACTGTCTTCATGTGATTGGACCAGTTTGAGTAACATGTTTTACTTTTATGTCAATCATCAAAACTTCATTGATCTAACAAATTTTTCCTTTTTTATGATGACAAAGTTCTGTCTATTTGATGCAGTTAATCCATTCCCTGAAATACTTAGTCTAGAGAAAGACACTAAAATGAAACAGATTAGTCATTAGGTAATGAATATTGCACAACTCATCTTCCTCCTTTTGACATCATCGAAAATCTAGTTTAAGGGAAAGCTAGACTAGGATTAAATATCAGATAATTCATATCCACTGGTACCATCACTAAGTCAAAGCAAAACTTTTAATAAGGTGAATAAACAAGGCATTAAAAAAATAGGAATAAGATTGTCAATAGAAAAAGAACCATTTCATTAAAGATCAATTACGAATTACAAGAACCCAGTACTTAAGAGTTAAAGATGAAGCATATAATAAAAATATACTAAGGCTCTAAGAGAAGGAGGAAGGAGGAGACGGGATAAGCTGGGTCAGCCTTCGAACAGTTTCAACATTTTTAGCATATTCACGTGCAAGTTCAGCCTGGAGAAGATTAATTCTATCTTGAAGAATAGCCTTCTCGGCCTCATGTTCAGCTAGAGTTGTGATTATTGCAACACCTTTCTCAGAAAGAGCATTCTTGGCCCGTTGAAGAGGAGTATCAACACTTCTCATAAAAACAGGTAGTCCCAAATGATCCATTGTGCCAATGACATCCTTTGTGGTCTGCAAGGAGCACACTTATATAGGCACTGAGTAGTCTTCAAGCACTGGTGCCAGCCAGAACTCATAAGGCAGGGCATGTCCTTTTTTCATCTTTGATGAGGACCATTTTCATGTGCTTGATCATGAGTTTGGGCAAGTCAATTTTGACTTCTGTATCCAAGAGTTCCATGAGAGTTAAATCAAGAAAGTTTGCCTCAGTGTGTCTTTATTTTCTAGGAATAATCATCTTGTGTACAAAATCAAAATATAGTTGATGGAGAGGGGACATCTCAGCTTGAGCACTTGTCTATGATAAAGAAGATTGGGATTTCTAGAGAAATTTTTGGAAATATCCAAGGCAGAAGCAAGATTGTCTAAAGGGGACCATTCAAACT
>NW_025883674.1:0-1154 GCF_002878395.1 Capsicum annuum
TAAAAAATAAGAATTTACTTTCTATATAGGACCCTCCTGAAAAATGATATTTTACTTTCTGTTCAGGACCTTCGTGGAAAATGAAATTTTACTTTCTGTTCAGAACCCTCCTGGAAAATTAAACTTTACTTTTGTTTAGGATCCCTCTGAAAAATAAGAATTTACTTTTCGTTTAAGACCCTCCTGAAAAATGGAATTTTACTTTATGTTCAAGACCCTCCTGAAAAATAGGATTTTACTTTCTGTTTAGGACCCTCCTTAAAAAATGGTACTTTACTATATGTTCAGGACTCTCCTGAAGAATGGAATTTTACTTTCTATTCAAGACTCTCCTGAGCAATTGGAATTTACTTTCTATTCAGGACCCTCCTGAAAAATGATACTTTGCTTTCTATTCAGGACCTTCCTGGAAAATGAAATTTTACTTTTTGTTCAGGACCATCCTGTAAAATGAAACTTTACTTTTGTTTAGGATCCTTCTGAAAATGAGAATTTAATTTTCGTTGAGGACCCTCCTGAAAAATGAAATTTTACTTTATGTTCAGGACCCTCCTGAAAAATAGGATTTTACTTTCTGTTTAGGACCCTCCTAATAAAATGGGACTTTACTTTATGTTCAGGACTCTCCTGAAGAATGGAATTTTACTTTATGGTCAGGACCCTCCTTAATAATGGGACTTTACTTTCTATTCAGGACTCTCCTGAAAAATGGGACTTTACTTTATGTCCAGGACCCTTCTGAAAATGAGATTTTACTTTTGTTTCAGGACTCTCCTGAAAAATGGGACTTTACTTTATGTTCAGGACCCTCCGAAAGAATAGGATTTAACTTTGGTTCAGGACCCTCATGAAGGACGGGATTTTACTTTATGTTCAGGACCCTCCTTAAAAATGAAACTTTATTTTCTGTTCAGGACCCTCCTAAAAAATGTGACTTTACTTTATGTTCAGGACCCTCCTGAAAAATGCGACTTTACTTTCTGTTCAGGACCCTCCTGGAAAATGGGATTTTACTTTATGCTCAGGACCCTCCTGAATAATGAAACTTTACTTTTATTTAAGGACCCTCCTAGAAAATGAAATTTTACTTTATGTTCAGGTCCCCTCTAAAAAATGGGACTTAACCTTCTGTTCAGGACCCTCCTGGAAAATGG
>NW_025883675.1:0-2747 GCF_002878395.1 Capsicum annuum
CTTAATTTTTCATGGCCATTTGGATGGTCAAACGAGCAAAATAGAACAAATGGGGCATTTTCATGCCAAATTGGTGTGCTATTACCCACGGTTTTTGAGGGTGGGCTCGGGGTCCGGGCGTGCTGTATGCCATAAATCGACTGTGGCATGCTAGAAAGGTTGAGGATTATCCCAGTATGGTCTATTTAATTTTTCATGGCCATTTGGGTGGACAAGCAGGAGAAACAACACGATCAGAGTATTTTCAGGCCAAATCGGTGTTCTGTAGCCCACAGTTTTAGGGGTGGTCCCGGGTTCTGGGCTTGAGGTGGGTCAAAAATCGATCGAGGTGTGCTAGGAAGGTTGGGGATCATCCCAGTATGGTATGTTTAATTTTTCATGGCCATTTGGGTGGGCAAACAAGCAAAACAACGCAAACAGGGCATTTTTGGGCTAAATCGGTGTGCTATAGCCTATGGTTTTAGGGGTGAGCCCAGGGTCCGAGTCTGCTATGGGCCGAAAATTGATCGGGGCATGCAAGGGAGGTTGGGGATCTGATGTGTGAGCTGATGCTAACACATTTGAGGCTTTTAACTCTAAATAATTGCAAGGTCTTAAGCAATTATTTTCATTTTTGATTGTTTTATTTTTGATTTTGCAGTAAATGCTGATATGATGGAGAACCAACAATAATGGAAGAAAAAAATGCTAAAATCTGAAGCAATTAAAAGAAAAGTGTAACTGACGACATGCATAAAAGGTCGTCAGCCCAGTGATAGGCTATCAAGGCCATCGTCAGCCTCAAACAGGGAATGAGTTCCAGTTGGTAGAATCGACGACATTTTGTGATAGGCCATCATATTGGTGATAAGTCATCAGGAATTCTGTCAGACATAGACAGGACTAGTGCAGATTTGAAGAAGACCTGACGACATTCTTGATAAGTCGTCAGGATCCTGATAATGTGTCACCAATAGTCGTTGTCTATTCTGAGAAAAATCTATAACCTTGATTTTGTTTCCTTATTTAGGGTGAACTATTTAAAGCTTTGTTTTAGGGTTTTCTAGAGAATAATTATCATTATTATTATTCCGCACAAGAGGGTTGGCACTTGAGTTTTAAGAGACGTACTTTGATATTTTCTCCCTCAAGTTTCTTGGCTTGAAAAAGCAAATACTTTAAAGAGATTATTATCATTATTTTGGAATTTTTGTTGTGATCTAATCTGTGATTCACTAGTTATTATTCATCTCTATAAGTTTATCTTTCAAATCATGAATTCAATTATGTGTTTCGATTATTACATCATGAGCGGCTAAATTCCTTTAACCTAAATTATGGGATCTAGGGTAAGGTCTTGATAAGGTGCTAAGCATTCAAGATTCAAAAGGTGGTAGGATTTCTTGATAATTCTGAAGTTTTAATTAACGTCTGTTGGTTGCAAACAGTAGACACACCTGCTTTAGTTTGCTTGATAAAGAAATCAAATATAGTAGGAAGTGAATTATCAATAGGGACTCGAAAATACTTCATTTAATAATCAGCGTTGAAACAAGGTTGGTTAACCTGAGGTAAAATTTGGGCAGTAAATAGAAATTCTCTAAGTCCGAGAGGATTAGGGAATTAAACACTTAAGTAGGTCGAGAGACATTTAAGCATAACATCGATAAAAATAGCTCGTTATCCTACCCACCGTGAGAATCTTGAACCACTTTTAGCATCTGTCATGTATCGAAAGCCCTAGTGAACATAATTCTAGTTATTTCATAAATTCTTGATTTACAAACACCGAAACTAAAGTGACCAACAATTATTTGCTGATTATCAAATACCCCCATTTTGTCTTTTCATATCATTTATTTGAATTTAACTTGTAGATTTAGTTTCAAACTAGTTTAATCACCACTCACATTGTTCCCTGTGGATTCAACCCCGACTCCAAAGTTGGGTAAATATATTGACGATGATGACTGCTTGCACTAAAGTAAAGTGTAAGTTAAACATTATCAGGATCGTCCCAGTGTGGTCCACTTAATTTTTCATGGCTATTTGGGTGGACAAAAATGCAAAACGGCGCAAACGAGGCATTTTAGAGCCAAATCGGTGTGCTATTGCCCACGATTTTGGCGGTAGGCCTAAGGTCCGGGCGTGTTGTGGGCCAAAAATCAACCGAGGTGTGCCAGGGAGGTTGGGGATCATCCCAGTGTGGTTCTTTTAATTTTTTGTGGCCATTTGGGTGGACAAACAGGCTAAACGACATGAACAGGGCATTTTTGGACCAAATCAGTGAGATATAGCCTATGATTTTGGGGATGGGCCTGGGGTTCAGGCGTCCTATGGACCATAAATTGATAGGGGCATGCCAGGGAGATTGGGAATTAACCCAGTATGGTCCAGTTAATTTTTTATGGACATTTGGGTTGACAAACGGGCAAAACAGCACAAACTGGTCATTTTTGGACAAAATCGGTGTGCTATAGTCCACAGTTTTGGGGTGGGCCCGGGGTTCGGACGTGATGTGGGCCAAAAATTGACCAGGGCATACCAAGGATGTTAGGGATCATTGCAGTGTGGTTCGTTTAATTTTTCATGGTCATTTGGTAGAACAAACTAGCAAACTGCGCGAATGGGGAATTTTCAGGACAAATTGGTGTGCTATAGCCCATGATTTGGGGGGTGGGCCTGAGGTCCGAGTGTGCTGTTAGCCAAAAATTGATTAAGGCATGTCAGGGAGGTTGGGGAGCATCCCAGTGTGGTTCGTTTAATTT
>NW_025883676.1:0-1210 GCF_002878395.1 Capsicum annuum
CCCTACAATTCGTTTTAAAAAAAAATCTATTTAATTTTTTATTAAGGAATATATGAATTGTTATAGTTATAGAAGATTCTACGGATATGAAATTGTTAGAGTTTTTTACTTTTCAATTCTTCATCTTTTTAAATTCCCAGAGATTTGTTTTAAATGTTGTTTTTAAGTGATTTGGATAGCAGAAAGAACAAGAAATGCTATTTTTTCTTTGTAGATTTTTTCCATAAGAATTTTGCTAATTCAGTTGTCTTTAATCTCTTTTTTTAAAAAATATTTAAATTCTTTTAATTAAGGAATATATGAATTATTATAGTTATTGGAGATTCTTCGGATATGGAATGTGAGTAAGTTTTAACTTTTCAATTCTTCATCTTTTTAAATCCTCTAAGAGTTTTTTCAAACCTATTGAGTAATGAGAAGATGTGAAAGAATGTTAAAGTCCATCAATTATATTTATTTGATAAACCAAGAAAAGCTTTAAATTAGACTTCAGTTCATTCTCATTTTCCCCAAGAAACCCAAAGGTCAAAGATAATCACCCTAGCTAAGAGGTTTCACATTTATAGTAATATGAATGCACTACAGAAAAAACAATATTTAGCAACAGACAAAATTTATTGTTAATCAACATATATCCGTTGCTATATCATTTAATGATGGATCAATGACGAAATATTGGTTGTTGCTATTTTGCTCAGTTCTAGCCTCTTAGCAATGGAAAAAATATAATTCATTGCTAATTTTGCAACGTCATAGCTATGAATGAGATCCATTGCCTTTTATAGCAACGAATGTTTTTCTTGTTATATTTATAAATTTCGTTACTAAATTCATAATGTATTTATCATTTTGATAATTTCGTGATCAAATTTTTCGTCGCTAGTCCATCGCAATAAATTTTATTATTTAGATCCCAATTTTATCACAAAGATAATTTTCTTCAATTCGTTGCAATAAATTTTGTTATTTAGGCCCCAGTTTTGGTGACAAAAAATAATTTTACTCAATCCATCGCAAATATTTTTTCTTTGGCAATGATCAAATTTGATGATAAATTTGTCGTCATTAATTTTCTTGCAAAATCTTTTTATTTTTTATTTTAAATACACCCTGCTGAATCATATTAAAAACATATTATAAAATTCTTAAAAAAACCAACATTCACATAAAATACAATACTTATAGAAGTCTCAAAATATATAGATAGCAA
>NW_025883677.1:0-2020 GCF_002878395.1 Capsicum annuum
AAAGCGCTTCATCATATGGTATGATGCTTAATTGAAATACATTATACTTCGAGTGTATAAATCAAATTTACCGATAAATTTAACAAATTATCATTTATCTGACCTTTCTTTTTTATGTTCATCAAAAGTTATGATAAAGTAATAGGCACAATTCTTTCTTCAAAAAGATATTAACTGAATTCTGATAAAATAAAATTGATTTTGGTAAAATTAGTTTATTTTTCACAATGAAATTTTTCGATGCTAATGCGAATTAATCATGACTCGTGAATTTGTTTTATTGACTTCTGTACTTCACTTCATTTAAGAGTGTGCTTCGTGAGGATGATCACATTCCGTTGATTCAAATTTAGGCAATACGTATTTTTTTAATAGAATTGAAAAATAATTTTTACGAATAACATTTCATATTGATCATCGTGTCCTCTACACCCTTCAACACACTTTTTCATGGGTCAGTTTGAGTCATTTATTAGTCAAAATCATAACCAAACCAACTTAGTCTGTTTTTAAATTTTTAAAACCAAACCAAACCAAACAAAGAAATAATCACCCGTTTGGTTCTTGTCGGTTTGGTTTGTTTTTTTCGATTTATAACTTTAGCTAATGATAAAAGTTGAAAATTTTAAAAAATAAATTCAATAAAAAATATGAGATGTTAATCGAGTGTTATATCTCAACCTTGAAACTAAGATGTCAACTGAGTATTATACTTCAGCAAAGCTATGAAAAACACCATATGAACGCTTCTTAAAAAAATAATTTAAAACTACATTTAACATAATGATATGATAAACCCCCAAAAGGTGAACACATAAACTCCTTGCTCAACAAGGTTTAAAAAGAAAGATAAAATTAGTGATTATCTATAGTCTAATGAATCTCAGCTATAAATTTCAATATACAACAAGATATTGTTTTCACAATTAGTATCATTTGTTATTCAAAGTGCGAAATTCATTTAGAAGCTCACAAGGTACTGTCAACTGGATGAAGATACGACTGAATACATTATGATTAAAGTTAAATCATGATTAAAATATAAAACGTAGCAAATATTTATATTTTATTTATAAATAATACATAAATAATTATTATATATATATATATCGGTTCGATGTGGTTATTTTGTCAGTTATTTTAGAGCAAAATCAAATCAAACCTAATCAAATATCGTTTTTTGTAATTGGTTTGATTTAAATCGCGGTTTAATTTGATTAAAAACCAAATCGCGAATTCCCCTGCTCAACTCACTTTCCATAGTATTTGACAGTTTTTTTTTCTTCTTTTAAATAGAGGTAAATATTTCAAGCTTAGGAAATGGAGATTCTAATCTTTTCAAATTATTGAATCATAAACTAATAACTTGTATATATTCAATGAAGAGGTAAATATTTCAAGCTTAGGAAATGGAGATTATAATCTTTTCAAATTATTGAATAATAAACTAATAACTTGTATATATTCAATGAATTTTTAAAACATATAGGGTAAAATATCTAGTATTCTTAAATTATGATCAAATTTGCTATGACATGTTTCAATTTTACGGGGGCCCTATTACCTCTCTGAACAAAGTTTTATCGTATTTTGTCAACCTTTTTAGCTGAGGTGACACTTTTTTAATTGACGTGACACCTTTGACGTGAACTCTATTTCTATGAAGGTGTCATGTTAGCGTAAAAGAATGATAAAAATACATTAAAACTGATTTTAGAGGGGTAATAGGACCCCTGGAAAGATAGAATGTGTTGTAGTAATTTTGGGCATAATTTAAGAAGGTCCTGATGTTTATCTCAAACATATATGACAGAGCCGTTAATATGGGTCAGGCTCGCTGGGCTGACTCGACCCGACCCATAATATAATGGAGTTGGGCTTCAGTTTTTACAGCTTACTTAAGAACATGGCTTTTTAGCCCATCCCAGATAAGCCCGTGACCCGTGGGCTTGAGCAATGTGGATTGGGCTAGCCGTGGGCCGGTCCGTAAGTCAAATACATGCAACTATTTAGATTGCCT
>NW_025883678.1:0-1897 GCF_002878395.1 Capsicum annuum
AGAATTAAAAGACAGTTTAGAATATGATTTAGACATAGAATTATTCATACAAGAAAAAGACAAGATAATTAACGAAATAGATAACCTAGAATTTAATATCAGATATAGTACAATTTATGGATAACTTGTACCATAAAGTTTCCATAAAGTGTTGGTATCTATAATAGATCATATTTATCATAATATACTATGATACCAATAGTATTCAATTAAATGCACCCTGTTGGAATATTTCATCTATTCCATATTTAACCAAGTATTACCATTTGGATAAAAATATTTCATATTTAAAATGCATTCCTAAATAACTTTAATAATGCACCAGGTAGATACCAACACTTTATGGATATCATAGCCTATGTTGTTCTATAATTAACCAATATTACCATTTGGATATAAAAATGCACCACATAGATACCAACACTTTATGGATAGTTATTTTAAACAATTACTTAATTGTATAGTACACATAGATGATATACTACTATATAAAAAAACTAAAGAGGAACATTTAAGATTATTAGAAAAATTTACAGATATAATAGAAAAATCGAAAATAAGTTTAAGTGAAAAGAAAGCCGAAATTATGAAAAACCAGATAGAGTTTTTAGGAATACAAATAGATAAAAGTGGAGTAAAAATGCAACAACATATAGTACAAAAAAATAATAAATTCAAAAGAAGAATTAGATACAAAAAAAAAAATTACAATCATTTTTAGGATTAGTAAACCAAGTAAGAGAATATATACCAAAATTAGCAGAAAACCTAAAGCCTTTACAGAAAAAATTAAAAAAAGGATATAGAATATAATTACAATGAAGAAGATTAAAAACAAGTCCAGAAAATAAAAATACTTTGTAAAGAGTTACCAAAATTATAATTTCCAGACGAAAATAAAAAATTTATATATATAGTAGAAGCAGATGCTAGTGAATATAGTTATGGAGGAGTACTTAAATATAGATATGAAGAAGAAAAATTAGAACATCATTATAGATACTACTCAGGTACGTTTAGTGAAACAAAAATAAAATGAAAAATAAATAGAAAAAAATTATGTTCATTATATAACTGTTTATTGGCATTTGAGCCATATATTGTATACAACAAATTTATTGTACGAACAGATAATACATAGGTACGTTGGTGGTTAACAAAGAAAATACAAAATTCAGTTACAACGAAAGAAATTCGGAGATTCGTATTGAATATATTAAATTTTACATTTACAATTGAAGTAATTAGTACTAAAAAAAATGTTATTGCAGATTACATATCAAGACAAAACTACACAGACTAATATAATAGAAGATGATGCTTTAGAAAAAATATTCAAAACTGTAACTACACTTTCAATGAAAGTGGACAGTATGGGTAATGAAATAGAAAAGCTAAAGACTAATGAAGCTAAACTGAAGTGTAAAACTATGAATCAGCTAACTCAGCAGTGTGCAGAGCTATGTCGATCGGAAGACAATAAAATTCCAGAGCTAAAAGGAGATGTTGGGACACTCCATAAAACCCATAACGTTTATCAACCTACAATTGCAGGTACAAGCAAAGGAGTTAGTGGACAAAGATACCAGAACATGAACATGAATAAGATATTTGAAAAACCATTTATACCAAAAACACAAAAAGACCCCTTGAACATACCCCCACAAATTACCACATATCGAGAAAGTTTGAACCAAGATCAAAAAGCCTATAACCATATAACCTGAGCATACAAAAAAAATATCCACAAAATACAGACTTATCTAAACCTTAAACCCAGAGCCACAGATATCCAAGAACCAAATACGAACTACATAACCCAAAAATTGCAAGGTCACAACAAGTTAATCGCATTACCTAAAACCAACCCAACCTTAGTTAAAACTTGTTTCAGTTA
>NW_025883679.1:0-1683 GCF_002878395.1 Capsicum annuum
AGTTTGAAAGGATCGAGTGTTAACCGTAAAAATTAATATGGTAAATATCAGTAAATAAGAAGAGAAATTGAAAACTTACAAAGTTTTTATTGAAATATCGAAAACATTACAAGGCGTTGTTTACAAGAGAGAATGGGCAGAGAGAATTTCTTATGATGGGAAATTTTCTGATGCCTTCTCTAAAGGATGGGCTTGCCTTTTATAGGCGAGGGGATACATTTGAATGCAATAGATTGATACAAGTGGACGGCTCAGATTTTGCCGACAATGTTGAGTGCTTACTTTTGAAAAAGTAAAGTAAGTTACTATTTGCTTTTTTTGAAAAAGCAGTTTTACTGTTTGCTTTTGCTGTTGACAAGTCATGTCTGTCTTTAGACAGTTGTGACAGCCTGATTTCTATCAGGAATAGTAGGTTGCCCTTTGGAGAGATAATTCCGGTTCTTTGAACCTCTATCTCTTCGAAGGGTCATTCTCCTATTCTTAATAGGGATCTAGGTAGGCCATAGCAATCCCTTTGGGATCCAGCATATCGCCATTGTCACTACTGCTTCCTGTTGATGAAGCCTCTGCAACGAGCTGAAGTAATTCTTCAGTGTTGGTGTTGTCGGTATTGTCTGGTCCATCTAATTTGGCCAGTGCTTGTTTCAATTTTTCCTTTAAAGCTTTCTTTGAAGCAGAAGATGACGGAGAAGCCGTTGTGGCAGCTTTCCCTAGGTCTGGAGTTTTAGGAGCGGTTGGCTTTGGAGTCCAACCCTTGATCTTGATTTCTTTGGATAAATATTTAATCCTGTGTTGTTCCTCTTTTGAGAAGGTCCAGGAAATAATATATGAGATTCTTTTCTTAATAAAAAATTTGCACATTTGAATGTGCTCAGGTAAAGTAGAGCATCCTTCTTTTATTAAGAAGTCTGGGAATCGATTAAGAAATTGTTGAGGGAGAACGTCTTTAGTTCCCCCGAAGCAAGACCACCATTCATAAAACCACCTTGGGATAGTAGCTTCTATCATGGCAGGGCAATATTTAACAAACCACGTATGTCCAGGGCGAACATACATGAAATTGAACCAGGCTGCTCTATAGTCATGCCAATTGTAGGTCTGTGGCCTGTGCGGCATAGATAGAGCGATGGGAGTGTGTAAATGATCAACAAACCAATTAAAAGGAGTCAATATCCTTTTTATGGTGAACTTTGAATAGCTGATATAGTCTGGATTGTTGTTATCCAGTGAATGTTCAACTTCGATCGAATCTGTATCGACCAGAATGGCTTCGTAGAATCGTCTAGTTTTGAGTGGATCTTCTGTGTCCACAAAGTTGTTGTTTGTATATACCGGTTTGATCAGCTGGCTGACTGGATATCCTTCGTATGCCTTATCTAAAGCAATGATAGGCATTACCGTGGAAATAACAAATTTGAACTCTTCTTTAACAGGAGAGGAAGGAATAACTTTTGCTGCAGTAGGATTTACTGCTTGGGCGAAGGTCTCTGGGGCCTTCATGGCATAGCTTTGCTTGGTTTGGATGGAGGAGGAGCTTGCTGCTGACGATCCTTTGTCCAATGGCAAATTTGTTTTTAAATCAACCAATTTTGTTGGCATTGGTGGAGATATCTTGGGAAATTGTACTTCTGTCAGGGCAGAGTATTGGTTGCGAGTTTCTGTTTTGATTGTAGGCCTCTGTGG
>NW_025883680.1:0-1011 GCF_002878395.1 Capsicum annuum
TCTGTATCGTGTAAAGTAAAACTTAGGAGCAATTTACTAGGAAGTAAAAGGCGAACTGTGACAATAAGCTGATACTGCTTACGCAAAATTCTGTGTACGCTACTGTCTCTATCGAGCGTCCAACAAAGTGAACAGTGATGGTTACATATCATTGACAGAATGTTGTATGGCTACACCAAGAATAGTATGTATACACAATTTTTTTCTGAAATTTAATATGCATATACACTATAATACAATGTCGATATCAATTTAGAAGGAAGTAAAAGTCGAACTATGACAATAGACCGATACTGCTTGCACTGTGTACGCGACTGTCTCTATCGAGCGTCCAACAAAGTGATGGTTACAGTGGCGGAGCCAGAATTTTGGTTAAGGGTGTTCATATTTTCCCTAGGGCAAAGAACTGTTTAAAAAACAAAGTAAATAAAGCACTGCTGCACCTGCCAAGGTTCAAACCCGGGTTGTTGATGCAGAAATGCACACTCTTGACCACTGGACTATGCTTCTCTAGCTTGTCAAGGGTGTGCAACAACATGTATATAACCATAAATATCTATATTTAACCTATATACTCGAAAAGGGTGTTCATCTAACCACCCTTTGTCGGCTGTGGCTCCGCCACTGGATGGTTACATCATTGACAGAACAAGGTGTATGGTTACTCCAAGAATATCTAGTGGCCTAATTCATGTGACCAGGAGATCACGGGTTCAAGCCTTGGAAACAACCCCTTGCAGAAATGTAAGGTTAGGCTGCGTACAATAGATCCTTGTGGTCGGGCCCTTCCCCGGACCCTGCGCATAGCCGGAGCTTAGTGTACCGGGCTGCCCTCTATAGTATGTATACACAATTTTTTCTGAAATCTAATATGCATATACACTATAATACAATGTCAATATCAATTTGGAAGGAAGTAAAAGTCGAACTATGACAACAGACCGATACTGCTTGCACTGTGTATGCTACTGTCTCTATCGAGCGTCCAACAAAGTGATGGTTACATCATTG
>NW_025883681.1:0-2401 GCF_002878395.1 Capsicum annuum
TGATTTTGTAAGTATAATTATGATTTTTGTTGAATTTTTTATTTGGTATATTTGCTACTGCTACAATGGATAGAACCTGCAACATGAATCCAATATATGAGTCATTTATTGCAACAAGTGAGTAATCTGTTGCAACATATGAATAATCTGTTGCAACAGATGACCCATATGTTGGATTCATGTTACAACACTATAATACAAATCCAACAGATGAGTAATCTGTTGCAACAGATTAGTCATATATGTTGCAACATATTAGTCAATATGTTGCAACAAATTAGTCAATATGTTGTAATAGATTACTCATCTGTGCAACGGATTACTCATCTGTTAGATTCACGTTACATGTTTTATCCACTGTTGAAAAGACAGCAGTAGCAAATAGACTCAGATAAGAAATTCAACTAAAAATTATAATTTTAGTTACTAAAATCATCTATAAGTAATTCTCAAGTGATATACGAATAAAATTTGACCTAAAAAAGTTTGATCAAGTAGCAATAGTAGCGGTAACAACAATGTTCAACAATAAGAAGATGATGATGAACAAGAAGAGATGATAATGAAGAACAAGATGATGATAATGAAGAAGAAGATGATGAATAAAGCAACAACAACAATGAACAACAAAAATTACGAAGAGAGTGAAAACTCCAATAAATGAGAAGAGAGAGAAACGTGCCCTTTTTTTCCCTCCATTTCTAGTTATATTAGGTTTTACATTGGATCAAAGTATGAATTAAAAAACTTGTGGGTTATTTTCAAACTTTTCGTAGTTTCTTAATCCTTAATAAAGTAACTGTCACCTCCACTCAATTATTAAGATTTGTGTCACCCACACTTCATTTTAAAACTCTTTCGTCACATGTGGCCCAAACCCCCATGAAACTAGCACTTTAATCTATGAAGGAAACATTCCAAATCCCACCACTAATTTTTTCAGATTATCATACGATGATTTAGGAGTTGTATAATATTAGTGAAAGGGACCCATTAGACAATAATGGATCTTGAAAATTAACGAATTCTTTGCAGATAAATGTCCAGTTGATTGAAGGATTGGATGATTTTTGTGTGGGAATATATCTGTCGACGGTCTTTCTATTAAAGACTTTGAAAGCAGCCAATTTGACTAAAGTTTAGTACTCCATGAATCAATATTCCTAAATATCTTATAATTGCTCTTAGTTCTTAAGATGGGTTGTCTGAGTATATATTGCATCAATCAGCTCACTTTTGTCAAATGACATCTTTTAAATTCTTTTGTTTTTTCTTTCATTCAACTCCCGCTATACCAATTTACGTGGCATAGTTCGAACTTTGAGAATCAAATTATTTAAATTTGATTGTGAATTTGAGCATGAAATCTTCAATATTTTTGTTGAATTATAATTTTATATTTAAAAACTGTGTAAAAAGTAGTTTAAGTCATAATGATTGACAATTCAAATTTTAAAAAGATACATCAAAATAATTATGGCGAAATTAAGTAGACTTCTTGTCACACCCCTTTTTTCCGCTAGAGGAGCCGAGGTCGAAGGATTTTTCCAACTAAAGTGATAGTTTTGAATAGGGATTAATTTATCACAGAGTTGCCACTTGAAATTGAGTTATGGTATTCTAAGTCACCTTTTTGAATCCCTAATCAAAAGAAAATGACTCTTTGTTATGGTCTGTGAAAATAGAAGACTAGGTAAGAAATTTTGTTGACCGAGGAGAAGGTCTGAGACACCCCTTGAGTCCCGTGATTCTAGCGCGGTCGCTTTTATTGACTTATCTTAACTAAAACTATTTTGAAAAAAATTATGTTAAGGCCTAAGTTCGCTCATTTTTATTATATTAAAACTTGTATATTCTTTTATATTAAATAAATTAATGAAAATTAAAAAAAATTGCAAGAAAAATATTTGCCAAGGTTTATTTTTAAACTCTTGAATTTTCAAAAAGTCTCAAAAGATGCGTATGCCGCATTCTTAATTTACCTAACATCAAAAACTTTAATTTATCTTTTATAAACTCGTAAAAACTTTTTTTTTTATTCAAAACATTATTTATCCTTAACATTAAACTAAAACAATAATCATTTAAAGTAATTAATTAATTTAATAAATAATTATCAAAATTTATTAACGACATATAAATAAATAAATAAATAATAAAAATAATATCTCCTAAATCAATTAATTTCACTTGTTATAAATTTTTAAAATAATTTAATAATGCATAAGAATTACACAGTTAATTAATATATCCTGATTATGAAAAGGATAAGAAAATACTAAAATTAATAACGTGACATTATATCACAATATGTTAATATATTACATTCTTTAAAAATATGAGTCATTGTTATATTCCAAAACTACTTCTTTATCTTAAAATAATTGCATAAAGATATTAT
>NW_025883682.1:0-1428 GCF_002878395.1 Capsicum annuum
CAATGTGAGATTTGTTGACCTTATTTTGAGTTAACTTCACTTCATTTCGTAGAAAAATTGATGATTTATTTATTTTTGGGTTTAATGGTTGGATTTTGAGGAAATTTTAAAGATTGAAAGAACTTCTTACCCCTACTCATTAATCGATTGAGCTTGTTGTTGAAGTGAACCTGAGGTAGTGTATATAGGGGACTGGGACTGATTTGTTTTGAGGGTTTTGAGAAAATTTTAAAGTTTTTTTCCTTGTTAGATAAATCGTAAAAAGTTGATTTGAATCTTTGTTGGAGTTTTGTTTGTATAAGATGAATTAGTGAATTAGTGAAGTAGCAAGTTAGGAAGCATTTACTGATTACATAAATCATGAGAAAATGATTTCGATTTTTGTTTTCGGCTTGACAAATTAGTGAACTAGCAAGTTCTCATTTTTTTCCCATTTTTTAGTTAAGGTAATTGAGGATTCTATGCTAAGAGACAAATAAAATTTTAATTTTTTTTTGGTTACATAAACCATGAAAACATTCTTTGAATTTTTGCTTTTGGTTTGACAAATTAGTGAACTAGAAAGTTAGCATTTGTTTCCGTTTCAAGCTTAGTTAATTGGGGGTTATACTTGATCCAAATAGTTATTGTTTGAAGACTATTCTAAAAGGGAATCCTTGTTTGTTGAATTTGGGAGTGTGAGAGTTGTCGTGAGATCTAATTTGGTTACTTATAAAAGACCTAATTTTGTTCTTATGTTTTGGTTGAAACTGGAAAAATTGGGGATAAACTTGAATGTAGTATGGATTGTGTGTGTTTTGTGGACTGAAATGAGTAATATCTTGCATAGAGTAGATGGGTATTTTGGAGAAAATTGTAGTAGTCTATCTTTTAATTTGCTAAGCTCATCATTTTCGATATTGCAGTTTCCCGTGAGAGAATCTATAAGCAGATTGAAGCTGTCATTTTAAAATATCAAGAAATTAAGGAAAATATCAAAGGTATGTTGTCATAGTGAAGCCGTGTGGGGCCTTGTGAGATTCCCTATTGTTGTTATCTTTCTTTCATTGTTCATATTGAAGTCTAGTAAAGCCGTGTGTGGCCTTGTACGATTCACTAGCATTGTTCTTGACATCTTGTTGGTCTTGTTGTTGCTTGTTTTTTGTATTGTGAACTTGATCTTGTATCATTTGGCATGAAAGGTCAAGGCTTGGTTTTAAATGTGTAGATACTTGGTAAGAACTTTAAAGGGGATTTTTTTGTTTAGAATGTGATTTTATTTTGAGACTTAGTTGCTTGAAAATGCTTAAGTGTGAGGACTTTAAAGGGGATTTATTTGTTTTGAATGTGATTTTGTTTTGAGAATTAGTTTCTTGAAAATGGTTAAGTGTAGGAACTTTAAAAGGGATTTTTTTTGTTTAGAATGTGGTTTTGTTTTGAGACTTAGTT
>NW_025883684.1:0-1104 GCF_002878395.1 Capsicum annuum
ATGGGGATCTTCAGAACATGACCTATGATGAACTAAGAGGTAACTTTATTGCCTATGAACAAAATCATATTAATAGGTACAACAAGGAAGAAAACTTAGACGAAGACAACAATGAAGGAATGACTCTCATAAATTATGGAGTAAGACAAAGGCAACAAATACCTTAAGGCTACAAGAATAATGAATTCATAAGGAATGATGGTCGCTGTTATCATTGCGATAAACCTAGCCCTATCAAACAAAACTATCCAGAGTTAAGAAGAAGAGAGCATGAAGTGATGAAGATGAAATTAAAGACTATACAGAAACAATCAATATGTGTTTTATGGCAATGGGTGAATCTAGTGAGGTAAGACCTTTCGACAATCATAACTGCAACCTTATTCAGTCAAATATTAATATGATTACTAACGAGCTTTTAAAAATTATTAGTGAGTATAACAAAATTGCTCAGTAAAAGAAAAATTGTCAAGCTCAGTTAAAACAAAAGCTTGAAGAGGAAAGAAGGAACTGGCGAATTGAACTTAAAGTAATTCAAATTGAAATTGACCTACTTCAAAAAGAACTTGATGATGTGAAAATGCAGTTATGTAGCCTTACAAAATCACCAAGTCATAATTCTATAAGATCAAATTTTCTTAGGGCTAAATCAAGCTCTTTACTAATTCATTTGATTCTGCTAAAACTTCTTTTCATAGACCAGTCTGCTACACCTGTGGTAAAAAAAGGCTCAAATAATATAACTACAGATAGAGGTCTAAAGGAGTGTGGATTTGGAGATCCAAAGAGACCACATCTAACCCTCAAGTACCCATGACCACTTAGGTAACTAAACAAAATTATTTTTCTTATTTTGCAGGAAAATGTTTGCAAAAGCTACAGGAAAAGAATATGGGTCATAGATAGTGGATGTTCCAGACACATGACCAAAAAGAAATAATACTTCTTATCTCTAAATAAAATTGAAGGAGGATCAATTAGATTTGAGGATGATACCTCAAATGATGTCATCGAAGTCAGCTTAGTGAAACTCAAATCCTCATGTGAACTCATTGAAGTATATCTCGTAGATAGACTCAAACATAACTTGTTGAGCATCAGTCA
>NW_025883685.1:0-1281 GCF_002878395.1 Capsicum annuum
CAAGGACTTTAATAATTATCATCAAGATGCCTTCCAAAGATGTCTTGTAACTTAATCCTCCCTCAGACTTGAGTAGATCCTGGATAATGTTTTTGGTAGATATGGAGCAAGAGCACGTGCCTGACGGCCTAGATTTTCATCGCCTTGGTGAAGATACTTAGCATAAATATTAATCAAGGTTTCACTGAGCTGAAGTACTTCTCCCCTGGCCTCGATCATACTTTCATGGCAATTTTGCACCCAATGTTGCGTAGTGCAGACGGTATGCTTTAGGTCTTCTTCTCGTTCATGAAGGTCATCGATCAGATAGTGAAACGCCTGTCGTTCGGTCATCCACTGATTTTCCTTAGCTTTAACTTTCTTCTGAAAAGTCGTGAAGCGTCTCGCTATTTCTCTTTCTCGTTCCATGGAAGCTTTTAGCTGAGCCCGAAGCTTCGACTATGTACTTATCAGCGAGGCCTTCTCTTTCTCAAAATCACTTGATTGTTTCTCCATAGCACCGGTGACAATATCCAGGTCTTCTTGTAGGGCATGCATGGCAACACGGTTCTCTCTCTCAATCTCCTTACGAACCGACCTAATTCTGGCCTCAAATTTTGCCTCATAGTGAACCAATTCTTCTCTAGCCCTTTCCAAATCATTATTTAAGACGTGCAGAGTAGATTGATAGTTCTCTTCTACCTCTCGTCGAGCCTGCTTAATTCTGACTTCGATCTCCGCTTCTCGATCGGCTCTCTGGCCGACCTTTCTGGCATAGCTTTAGGAGGAGGCTGGTCATGAAACCATGGCAGATACCAATAGTCTACCTCGCCCTTGTCGCGGTCTTCCACCATGTGATCGAAACCCAAAAGTACACATCCTCCCCAGATCTTAAGTATCTCAGTTTTCCTTAGAGGGATGTCAGGGAGGAATTTGTACATGAACTCTTTCATATCCTCGACTGGCGGTATATGCTAACGTCGACCGAATTGTCGCATGACTCTTAGTGGCACGTAGGGCTGAACACCTCGGAGACCCATTAAGACGATGAAGGGTCGAAAAGTAGACATATATATCACCTCTTTTGAGGGGAACCAATGATAATTCCATACTATCTTGTCCGCCGTCAACCCCTCCAAGTACTCCTTCCAAGCTCTTATTCCTTCGGGAAAGTTTTGGTTCTCCATCCTCTTCTCATGGCCCTTGATATAATCATTCCACTCGACTCAAAAATCCACAACAAATGGATGGTAATGAATGTGCTCGAGCATCCATAACTGCAATAGAATGTTACATCCTTCA
>NW_025883686.1:0-1049 GCF_002878395.1 Capsicum annuum
CACCAAGTTGGGCTATGCTTCGAGGCAAATGCCCAAAATTATTTCCATTGAGATTCAACTCTTTCAAAGAGGATAAGCATCCAATGTCATCCGGAAGCTCTCCATCTATTAGATTGCAGCAACCGAGATTCAAAGTCTCCACGTTTTTCATCCCCACGATAAGTTCAAAATTAATCTTCTTGCAATGTGATAAGTCCAAGAATCGAAGAGCACCAAGTTGGGCTATGCTTTGAGGAAAATACTCAAAATTATTTCCGCTAAGTGTTAACTCTTCCAAAGAATGTAAGCATCCAATGTCTTCCAGAAGTCCTTCACGTATTAGATTACAGTGACAGAGATTCAGAATTTTCAAGGAGCGTAACCCTTTGTTCACCCGAGGGAACACAAATAACACTCCCCGAGTTAGGTACTCAGTAGAAGAGTGCTTCTTTTTGTTTTTTTCGAAACTCAAGAATTTAAGCTTGTTCAAGCGGATGATGGAAGATGGAGGTCTTGAAATTAGAGTAAATCTAGCATCAAGCTCCTCCAAGTTTTCTAAATCACCTATCTCTTCTGGCAAGCTGTCAACTTTAAAGCAGTAGGACACATTCAGCTTCACCAAACATTTCAACTTACAAATGCTGCTTGGAAAAGCTACAAGATTTTTCATCTTTTTCAAACGGAGCACTCCCCTGGTAATATGAGTTCGGTACTGATTAGAAGAGGGCTTCACTTCTCCGATCATTTCTGGAAATTTCTCTAAACTATAGCACTTCTCCAGATCCAGATATTCAAGAGATTCCCCACTAACACATGGAAACCTCTTAAGGCTTTTACAACAATTCAAACTTAAGTGGATGAGTTTACTGCAATTTCCAAGGGAATGGTGAACCTCTGTAAGATTCATACAGGACACCAAATACAAATGCTCCAAATTTGGCATCGCCCTGAAATCTGGTGTTTGCATCAGGTTTCGTGAGCGGCTGAGATTTAGCTTTCGTAGACACGGTAAATGCTGCAATTCAGGACACACAATAACAAATATTTCTTATTATACATAAAAGGCGTAG
>NW_025883687.1:0-1909 GCF_002878395.1 Capsicum annuum
GGCGTGTTGTGAGTCAAAAATTGCCAGGGGCGTGCCAGGGAGGTTGGAGATCATCCCAGTGGGGTCCGTTTAAATTTTCGCGGCCCATTGGGTGGACAAACGTATGAAACAGCACAAACGGGGAATTTTCAGGCAAAATTTATGTGCTATAGCCCATAAGTTTAGGGGTGGGCCTGGGGTCCGGGAGTGCTGTGGGATGAAAATTGATCGAGGCATGCCTGGGAGGTTGACGATCAGCCCAGTGTAGTCCATTTAAATTATTGTGGCAATTTAGGTGGACAAATGGGTAAAAAGGTGCAACCTATGCATTTTCAAGATAAATCGACAGGCTATAGCCCACGGTTTTGGTGGTAGGCCCGGGGTCTGGGTATGCTATGGGCCAAAAATTAATTAGGGCATTCCAGAGAGGTTGGGGATCATCCCTGTGTGGTCTGTTTAAATTTTATCGGCCATTTAGGTGGAAAAACAGGCAAAACGATGCGAACGGGGCATTTTCAAGCAAAATTGATGTGCTATAGCCCACAGTTTTGGTGGTGGGCCCGGGGTCCCGGCGTGTTATGGGCCAAAAATCAATCGGAGCATGCCAGCGAGGTTGGGGATCATCCCAGTATGGTCTGTTTAAATTTTTATGGCTATTTGGGTGGACAAATGGGCAAAACAGCACAAACAGGGCAGTTTAGGGCCAAATCGGTGTGCAATAGCCCACGATTTTGGGGGTAGGCCCAGAGTCCGGAAGTACTGCGGGCGAAAAATCAACCATGGCATGAAAGGGAGGTTGGGGATCATCCCAGTATAGTCCGTTTAAATTTTCGTGGCTATTTGGATTTAAAAATGGGTGAAACGGTGTGAACAGGACATTTTTGGGCAAAAATAGTGTGCCATAGCATACGGTTTTGGGGGTGGGCCCAAGGTCCTAGTGTGTTGTGTGCCAAAAAATTACCGAGGCATGCCAAGGAGGTTGGGGATCATAGCAGTGTGGTTCGTTTAAATTTTTATCGCCATTTGGGTTGATAAACGGGCGAAATAATGCAAACAGGGCATTTACGGGCCAAATCGGTGTGCTATGCCCACAATTTTAGGGGTGGGTGGGGGCCCGAGTGTGCTGTGAGTCAAAAATCGACCGACGCGTGCAACGGAGGTTGGGGATCATCACAGTGTGGTCCTTTAAAATTTTTATGGCTATTTGGATGGACAAACGGGGGAAACGATGCGAACGGGACTTTTTTAGGCCAAATCGGTGTGCTATAGCCCATGATTTCGTGGGTAGTTTTGGGGTCGGGCATTCTGTGGGCTAAAAATTGATCAAGGCGTGCCATAGAGGTTGGGGATCATCCCAGTTTTGTCTGTTTAAATTTTCATGGCCATTTGGGTGGACAAACGTGCATAACGGTGCAAATGGACAGTTTAGGGCCAAATCGGTGTGAAATAGCCCACGGTTTTGGGGGTAGGCCTGGGGTCCGTGAGTGCTGTAGGCCAAAAATCGACCAGGGCATGTAAGGGAGGTTGGGGATCATTTCAGTATGGTCCGTTTAAATTTTTATGGCTATTTGGGTAGACAAACGAGCGAAACGGCATGAACAGGGCATTTTTGGGCTAAACCAGTGTGCTATAACACACATTTTTGGGGGTGCGCCCCGGGTCCTAGCGTTCTGTGTGTCAAAAATTGACTGAAGCTTGCTAGGGAGGTTGGGGATCATCCCAGTGTGGTCCGTTTAAATTTTCATGGCTATTTGGGTTGACAAACGGGCGAAACGATGCGAATGGGGCATTTTCGGGCCAAATTGGTGTGCTGTAGCCTATGATTTTGGGGGTGGGTCTAGGTGTGCTGTGAGTCAAAAATCAATCGAGGTGTGCCAGGGAGATTGGGGATCATTTCAGTGTGGTCTTTTTAAATTTGTGGCCTATTGGG
>NW_025883688.1:0-2730 GCF_002878395.1 Capsicum annuum
GATTCAATACTAGATATTAATGTAATTAAGTAGGCTAGTTTTTGTGGATTTTCTTTTGTTTTATTTAAACTTATATATTCTGAATAATTACTAATTAAAGATTTTTTAATTTTTCTAAAAGCTTCTCTATTTTTAAATGGTCTTCGCATAATTAATTTAATATTTTTGTAGGTAAATTTTTTAACTCTAAATCTAATTTTGACTCTAACATGTATATTCTAACTCTTAACTCTAAATCTAATTTTGACTCTAACATGTATATTCTAACTCTAACTCTTCTAACTCTAACTCTAACTCTAACATATATATCTCTTCCGTACTGTTTAACTAACATATATATCTCTTCCGTACTGTTTAACTTGCTGTTCTCTGATACCATTTGGAGGGGGGTGCGCGAATTAGGTAGATTAAATAGATTTAGTACGAAAATAAAAATAAAAATTTTATTTTCACATTTCTTTTTTATATATATATATATATATATATATATATGCATTTTTTATTTTTTTCTTTATTTGCTTTATTCCTTATCCTCTCCTTATCTCCATTTTCATATTCCTTCACCATCTTTATCATCTTCTTCCTCTTTAACATCTCCATCTTCATTTTTTTTATCTTCATTTTCATTTATACCGCAAATTCAATACTTTTCTCACCATTAATTTTTTTAACTACCATTTTTAGACCCACTAATTTTTTCTTTTTGTGAAGAAGGATAAATAATCCCAAGTGTTTCCATCGGAATGGCTTCACAGCTGCAGGTGAAGCTTTTTCGGCCACCTAATCAGTTCCAAAATGAACATACCAGTGATATTCACCAACCCCATAAACAATTACACATATATTCATCTCACAATTCTCTGAAATTTGAAAAGATTAAAGTGGTCCTTGAAGTAATTTCTGATGAAAAGTGAAAATTAGTTCAAAAATTTATGTCTCATGAGGATTTCGGATTGAGTGAAACGATTCCAAATCATGAAATCAATATTATATCTCAAAATCAATATTCATATTTAAGCTTTTTTTGCACTGTTTCAACATTAAGATTGATTTTTGAGTTGTGGGTTTCTTGATTTTGTCTATTTTAGGATCAAGATTGAATTTTGAGTTGTGGGGTTTGTTGAAATTGTTTGTGTTAGTATCAAGAATGAATTTTGAGTTGTGGTATCTTTTGGATTTATGAACAATGATGAGACAAATGTTGGAGAATTATTGAAGGGAATGGGAGAGGGTGATTTTGTGAGGGATAGTGAGTTGTTTGAGTGAAATTTTATAAAGGGTTAATTGAAGGTAGATGAAGTCATCATCTTCTTCTGAATCTTCATGTAAGAGTGAATTGAAGTACATGCTGCAAATGTCCTTTTGGATCTTTATATTAAATGTGGGAATGTGATAGAGGCAAGCAATTTTTTGATGAGTTGGATGATGATAGTGTAGTGTCTTGGACATCTTTAATTGTAGGTTTGGCTGGTAATGATTTTGATTCCATGGATTGAAGTAGGATAAAAATTAAAAAATGATAAAAATGATTAAACAATAAGAAAAAATAGGATAAAAATGATTTTTTATATAAAAAAATCACAATATTATGTGGCATAAGCTGATAGGCGTGTGCAGCTCACTCACTTGTACAGATCTGGGCATGAGTTTTTAGACGGACATATATTCTATTTTTAAATAGTTCAGGGGGGTTATAGGACCCCCGCATAGTATAAGTGTGTAGTTGAGATTTGGGGTAAAGGTTGGGGGGACTTTTGGCCATTTTCTCTATATTTTATATTAGATTTTTATTACAAATATATCTTTAAATATTTTCAAGTTCCCAAAACGAGCTTGGACCATTTTTTGAGTTTTTAGGATTTTTACCCACAAAACCTTAATTCTTTTCACGTAAAATACATGTCCTACCACGATTTCAAATTTCAAAAAGTCACAACTTTAAAAATTCAAATATTCAAGTTTCAACTTCAAAATTTATGGCCAAACGGGAGCTCGATCAGATATTGATCACCAAGAATTAGCTTGTTTATATATATATATATATATATATATATATATATATATATATATTATGAAGGGGTTTCAATTCAACAAATGTAAAATACTCAAGAAAATCCAAGCCCTTTTCTTCTTTTTTTGACTAATATTTTGTACTCTGCATTCTCAACAAATTCGTTTTGTGGAAGCAAAAAAGAATGAGTAAATAGTACTAAGAAGAAAAAATTCCTTAGTGTCATTTCTTTCATGCTGCTTCATTAAAAATGAAAGCAAAGTTAACCTGTTCTTTATTGACTAGTCCAAGATAAGAAGTAATCAGGCTAACTTTATTGGAAATTTCCTTTCATGAGTGCTACATAACATCAACTATATATCATACTTTTCTAAATTGAATTTCTTATAGGAAGAGACTTTGTTGCTTCTCAATATAATTAACCTTGGGCACCAGGAATAAATATGTTATATAAAGAATGTTTCATCAAATTCAAAAACACATATACAAGAAAAATCACCCCCTTTATTGACTTGAGAGCTCTTCATTATCCACAATTCTTTGTCAAATTCTTCTGTGATCGAACTCAAGGGAGTTAAAAGGAGGAAGAAAACTGGAACAATATAGATGAAAGAATTATTCAATCTTATTATATACATAACAATGAACCTACAATGTATTTATACAGTAAAGGAGTCCTAATTGTCTCCTAATTACTAGCCTAATAACAGGGGAGATCC
>NW_025883689.1:0-5257 GCF_002878395.1 Capsicum annuum
AAAATTCACAGAAAAGATTAAAGATCCCACTTGCACCAGTACATCTTCAATAATACCATCTGGTCTAGCAAGTGACCTGTCTGCCAATTACAACACAATAGTTGTGGGTTTAGGGATTTCAAGACCCATCTTTTGGTACCATGACATGGGCATGAGATTTATGCTAGCCCCTAAATCATACAATCCACGTGCACAAATAGTTTGACAAAGGGTAATCTGCAATGTAAAACTCCTCAAATTCTTTAATTTTGTGGGCAGTTTATTTTTGAATTTTAGATGTGCATTCTTAAGTAAGTGCATATTCAATCAACCGATTCTTATTGGCAATAATATCTTTTAAGTATTCGCATATTTTGGCACACTATATAGAATGTCAATAAGAGGGAGGTTTACTTGAACTTGTTTCAAAAGATCTAGAAACTTCTTAAAACTTGCTTCCTCTTGATGCTTTCTTGCCCTTTGAGGAAAGGGCAAGGGGATAGTCTTCTTCTCTACATGAATCTCTTCACTATTCTCCTTTTTTTTCTTTTACTTCTGCCTTTTTTTGCAAACTAGCATCAGTAACCACGGGATTATCCTGCTCCTTCATCATCTCTTTAGATTAAAGCCCACTTCTCGTTGTAACCGCATTCACTTGTTTAGGATTAGCCTCAGTGTCGCTAGGCAATGATACTTGTTCCCTTGTATTCTGTGATCCTTCCATTTGACCTAACTGCAACTCCAAATTTCTTGTGAGTAATTGCTGACTCTTCAACTCAGCTGTAAACTGTGCCTATTGAGCCTTCATGTCCACTGCAAACTGTGCGTGTTGAGCCATCAACTACTTAAGTATCTCCTCCATATTAATAGTCGAAGTAGTCGCTATATTATTCTAAACCGGCTGTCGATTTGGTTACACTGGTCCCTTATATTGATTTGTAATCTATGCCTGATTTGGACCCCATGAGAAATTAGGGTGGTTCCTCCAATTTGGATTATATGTATTGCCAAAATTCTGTTAACCCTGATGATTTGCATTCCCCACATAGTTAACTGAATCTGGATTAACAGAACATGTATCGGCTTTATGCTCACTACTTACACAAACTTCACACCATGCATATTCCTATTGAACTACATTTATTGTGGATACTAGTTGAGTTGTACCCAACTTTAAGTTTTTAAGTTGAGTAGTTATATGATTCTGGATTGTTGCAATCTGTGCTTGTAAGGCAGTGAACTGATCACCTCCAAAACCTCTACAACTTTCTTGGGAGCATTCCTCTAGTTTACATGCCAATCAAGATTTTCTTGTGTAATTTGATTCAGCAAGGTATACAATTCTTCACATGTTTTCTCCAAAGCTTGACCCCCTACTGCTGAATCCAAGAAAATCTTTGTATTAGACTCAAGGCCTTCTATAAATGTACGCACCAAAACATCATTCGATTGATGGTGATGAGGATAACTTCTGAGCATGCCCTTGAATCTCTCCCAAGCTTGGTAGAGATTTTCTCCATCTTTCTGTCTGAAACTTAATATCTCATTCCTTAATCAAGCCATTTTCTGAGATGGAAAAAATTGAATGAGGAACCTTCGAGCACATTCTTCCCATGTAGTGATAGATTGGTGTGGTTCAGCAAGTAACCATCTCTTTGCTTCCCCCAGTAGAGAAAAGGTAAAGAGTGTCAATCTGACATAATCAGCACTCACATCTTCAGGAATATATGTATTGCTTATATCTAGGAAGGTTCGTAAGTTCTGCTGTAGATCCTTGTGTGAAAGTCCCTGAAATTCTCCTGCAGATTTCAACAATTGCACCATATTTTGTTTCAATTCCCATCGACCTCCTTGTTCAGGCTTCAGGATACTGTTAGTCACAAGGTCCGTAAGTGGGATTGCCACTTTTCGAATAGGTCTTACGACTGGTTGAACAGGAACAACTGGAGCTGGAACATTTCCAACATTTGGATCAGCAACTATAGGATCACGTATTTCCGCCATCTAACCCTGTTGAGTGTAGTATTGAGCTCTTCGTCTCTGATGAAAAATCACTTCTGGTTCTGCAAAGGGCTCTACTAACTCTTTGTCTCTAGCCAGTCCAATGTTTAGCTAAACCTGCGAAAATTCAGCCGCTAAGATCAAGTTGTTAACACTTAAACTTATGATCAAAAACCAAAAATTAAAGCAATTTACTAATTCCCTTTGATCCCTCGCAATAGTGCCAAAAACGTATTGTGTCTCTATGCACACACAAGTGTACGTGATTGTGCAAGTAATTTAATGACTTAGACAGTCAGATATCATTCCCTCGAGGATAAATAAACTAGAAATTTATTCAATCTTTAGTTCAAGACAATTTAGTATTAAGTGTTTAATTGTATTAAGATTAAGATGATTCTGTAAATAAAATGCAATTTACTAAACAATAAATAAGTAGTGATGACTAAAGCAAAGTAAGCAACGGTTGTAATCAAAAATAATGATGATGACAAGGTTGAGGTATAGTGAACAATCATACAATTCTCTATTCTTTTAACAGTCTAAATGGTTATCGGGTTGATAGTTCGCAAGGTTTATGCCACAATCTTAGTCTCCCGGCCTCAGATCTTCTATCTATTGAATGTTGCAACTACAACCCCCGCAAAGTTACAAAAAATCTTCTAGATTCATGAAGTTGTCTTTCTGCAAGTGAACCAAGCAAGGCTTCTAGGTATATCCCTATCCTAGATGCTAATTCAAATCCCTTATTTTATAAAAGAATAAGAACCTTGCTCCCTAATTTCTTCGTTCTATCCTATAATTCTCCTCCCGGATTCACATAGAAATATAAATTTATTCTAATGGTGGCCAATCATTAAAATAATAAGCTCAAGAAATTAAGAATAACCCATATGATAATCCAAAAAGAAACTATGAATAAGAACAATAAAGAGTACTCATGTTCTTAGCCTCAACCCTAGAAAGGGGGTGTTTAGCTACTCATGCTTGAATTAACCATCCAAAATAAGTAACAAATCATACCCAAATCAATCCTTGAAATAAAGAAATTCAAAAGAGTATTTATGAACCCTAAAGAGAAATTTCTATTTTTCCGCCACTGCTCTGCTTGACAAAAAGTCTCCCACATTATCTTGGATTTTTCTTTTTATAGGTGGGACAAAATAGTTAAAATATTCCCTATTTATCCACCCGACGTATCACGCCATGCCTTCTATTGCTATTTTTCATTAAAATCTAAGAAATCACGGAGCTCAAGTACACCCCAAAAATTGTAAAATGCACCCTTACCGCGACACGCCACTATCACGGTGAGCCACTGGATTGGGATAATTGCAAAATAATCATCCTCCGCGACACGCTAAACCTTCAGGTCACCAAATCTAATAAAACAAACTTCTCCGAAATGCGGTGGTTTTGTAAACCTTCAATGGAATTCGACCATTGCTATTTTGTTGCTCATCGCGATGCGGAGTGTCTTCAAATGAGGATTTCTTCGTTCCAACTTCCCTTTTTTAGCTTAATTTCAGTCCCTTGCATTCCTTTACTACTTCCATATCCTCCTTGTATCCAATTATGAACAATTCTTTATGATTTTGATCCTGAAAGTACTAATCATATCCATTAGGCATAAAACGGAATAAAAGTTGAATTATACTTAAGAATTTATACAAAAGTTCTTAAACTAAGTTCAAATATGGGTGCATATTGGTGCTTTGAGCATATAAATATGCCCAAGATCAGAATACTCTTTCATACTCATATTGCCCTGCTTCAGATGGATGAACTCTATTACCTTAGCTTCCCTCAACTCCAACGGTAAGAACCTATCTAGAATGGCAGTAGCAAACTTCTCCCTTTCTACAGGCCCAGTATCTACTCCCCTATCTACCTTTCACTACTTAAACCATGTATGAGTCATATCTTGCAACTGATAGGCAACTAACTCAGCACTCTCACTAGCGGTTACCCCCATAATGTCTGTTACCTTGTGGTTTATCTTAAGACTTCGACCCTGAAAATAAAGGAGGGTTCATTCGGGTGAAGTCTCGAATTTTAGCTGCAGCAGTATTGGCCACTGGGTTGGCTTGAAAAGCATTTGGTTGAATATTCTGAGCAGCCAAATAATGGGCTAGAGTGGTGAAAGCTGCTCTAAATTCTGTGTGAGAAACGTGCTTATTTAGGGGATCTTCCTAAACAGGCAGGGGTGTTAGCTGGTTCCTGATTCTTCTTTCGTTGGTCTTTCTGGGAGGCATGTTCTGTAAATGGAAGGAAAAGTGGGATTAGACAGAGAGTTTAACTTGAACTCATGCTCACTCGCACGATATGAACACTGAAAGAAGGGAAATTTTTCCTAAAAATTCCTCATAGCCTCTTATCCATAAGTATAACGCGCTACACACCCATGCATAAGACTCAACTTGACGTGGTTTCAAACTTCCTAGGACTCTTTAGAACCTTTGGCTCTAATTCCAACTTTGTAACTCCCCAAGACTGCACCCTGGGTATCACACGGTGCTTATAATCCCAAAGAGCGACAAGCTAAGCCATGACTCGTACCTACTGTGAGCACTGAATATAATACTAAAATATATATGCAAAAAAAAACTGAAATTGCCATAAGGTTCTCAAAATAATAAATTAATAACTGAGTATAACTGATAATAACATCTGAAAACTGAATAACTGACTATGCTAGTCTGAAAGCCTCTAACTGCCTGAATATAAAGTTGATGGGACAAACCCCCAACTAACTCTGACTGAAAAAACTAAAGAACTACTGAAATACTAAAATAGGTAAACTCTATACTTGAAATATGAGGACTTACCACTATAACTGCTACTGATAGCTTGAGCTACTAAGTACGGTCAGGAACTTGAGCATCCGAACTATTGATATGAGACATCATAGAGCAAAATAAAGTATACATCAGTATGTGAAATGTACTTGTATGCTTAGTGAGGTAAGGCTGATATACATAGGTTTATATGCATGAGATGATAATAGACTGAATGAATATCATGAAGTAACTGGATGAGAGTGCATGCAAAACTGTAACTACTGAACATGCAATACTGCGCATATCAGTATATATCGTGTATCTGAGATTATACTGAAGCTGAGTACTGAATTATGATGGATGAGTAACTGATAACTGATAGCATGGTTCTGCAGAACAAACTGAATTCTTTGCTGAATAATGAGACTGAAACTGTAACTGTAGAAATGTTCATCTAACCGACATACCCTGATATAGACTAAGTTGGGGTCCAACCT
>NW_025883690.1:0-1513 GCF_002878395.1 Capsicum annuum
ACCATGGGCTATAGCATACTAATTTGGCCTAAAAATGCCCCGCTCGCGCCGTTCCGCTCGTTTGTCCACCCAAATGGCCATGAAAAATTAAACGGACCACACTGTGATGATCCACAACCTCCCTGGCATGCCCCGGTCGATTTTCAGCCCACAGCCTGGCTGAACCCCAGGCCTACCCTCAAAACCTTGGGCGCACACCGATTTAGCCAAAAAATGCCCTGTTCTCCTGGTTGTCCAACCAAATGGCCAGGAAAAATTAAATTGACCATACTGGGACGATCCCAAACTTCTCTGCATGCCCCAGTCAATTTTTGGCCCACAGCACACCCGGACCCCGAGCCCACTCCTAAAACTGTGGGTCATAACACACTGATTTGGATCAAAAATGCCCCGTTCGCACCGTTTCGCCTGTTTGTCCAAGCAAATGGCCACATAAAATTAAATGGACCATACTGGGACAATTCCCAACCTCCCTGGCATACCCCGGTCAATTTTTAGCCCATAGAACACCCGTACCTCAGGCCTACCCCCAAAATCGTGGGCTATAACGAACCGATTTGGCCTACAAACGTCCCGTTCACGCTATTTTGCCCGTTTGTCCACCCAAATAGCCACGAATAATAAAATGGATCACACTGGGATGATTGTCAACACCCCTGGAATGCCTCAGTCTATTTTCGGCCCACAACACGCCCGGATTCTGGGCCCACCCCCAAAACCGTGGGCTATAGCACACCAATTTAGCCCAAAAAATGCCTAGTTCACGCTTTTTCGCCCGTTTCTCTACCTAAATGGCCACAAAAAATTAAACGGACCACAATGGGATGATCCCAACCTCCCTGGCATGCCCCGGTTGATATTTGGCTAACAGAACGCCCATACCCCGGGCCCACCCATAAAACCATGGGCTATAGCACACCGATTTGCCCTGAAAATGCGCAGTTCTAGCCGTTTCGCCCGTTTGTCCATCCACGTCGGGATGATCCCTAACCTTCCTGGCATGCCCTGGTCGATTTTTCGCCCACAGCACGCCCGTACCCTTTCGTCCACCACCGAAATTATGGGCTATAGCACACCGATTTGGACCAAAAATTCCCCATTCGTCCCGTTACGCCCGTTTGTCCTCCTAAATGGCCATAAAAAGTTAAACGGACCATACTAGGATGATATCCAACCTTGACATACCGCAATAAATTTTTGGCCCATAGCACGCCCTGACCGCGGGCCAACCCCCAAAACCGTGGGCTATAGAACAATGATTTTGCGCAAAAATGCTCTGTTCGCGCTGTTTTGCCTGTTTATCCACCCAAATGGCCACGAAAAATTAAACGTACCATAATGTGATGATAGCCAGCCTCCATGACATGCCTCGATTAATTTTCGGCCCACTGCACGCCCGAACCCCAGGCCCACCCCCAAAACCGTGGACTATAGTACACCGATTTGGCCCGAAAATGCCCTGTTCGAGCCGTTTTGCCCGCTTGTCCAACCAAATGGCCACGAAAAATTAAAC
>NW_025883691.1:0-1395 GCF_002878395.1 Capsicum annuum
AAGGTTTTAAATTGTTCTTCTTTGGATAGAGATTGGCTACTTGATACTATTATTTAGTTAATTGGAATAGATCAATACAAAAGATGTTGGGGATCTAGTGCTCTTTCTTATTATTTTATTTAAACAAATTTAGTTTGTCATTGTACTACAGGTATGAAATCCAGTTTACAGTTTAAAACTCAAGATTTATAATTTGTTCATGTGAATCAAAATTGCTCTCCTCTTTCAAGCTGAGATGTTTTACATATTCTGAAAATAACATGTTGAGATTGACTTTTGAGAATGCTTGGACAGTAATGGACTTCAAAGTAGTGTTGTATCCTCTCTGACTTGAAGTTGGTGATGTCTTTTTTTCTATTTTGTACATGAATAAACTCTTAGGGTCGGCTGATACGTGGACTAAATTATATTACGCTATAATCTTAGGATTATAATCCCTGAATTATTTTATTGATATAAAATATAGTCATATGGTTGATGGGATAAGATGAGTTATACCAAGACTAAGTTTGATATTTTTATAATATGCTTGGTTGATGATATAAATTAGTTCCTGAATAAATTTACACCATCAATTAAATATGATATAAATTTTATCCATGAAATATCTCAAATTTATTCATGAGATATCCCACCTTATACCTCCTATCAATGACCTTTAAGTTTGTCATGTTTTTCCATTGTCAGTTTTCTTTTCCAAAATTGTGTCACATGCCTCCACAAGTGGCATGTATGTCAAAGTGAGATTGTATGTTTAGTAATCTATTAAGACAATATTTTGCACAGTATCTTCAATGTTTCATCTTTCAACTAAGAAAGATATAATATAGTTTAAGTTTCTATGCTTTCATCCTTTCTCTCAATAGGAAATAGAAACATCAAAAATAACCTGCCCTAATATTTAATGTATATCATGGCAATGACAGGAAGAATTGAGGAGGTACGATTTGATTCCACTATAATATTTGAATTTGAGTGGAGTGATGAAGTTTTCAAGATGATATATTTAGAATGTATTTTTATGGTGTAATTAATAATTTCTAAAAGTATATTAATTTGTCAAGACTGTTTGATATGGCTAAAGGATAAGTAAGTTTTATGGGTTTTTCTAGAAGATGAAAGTTGTCATCCTATGAAGGACAACGAAATAGTGGTCAAAACTTGAACCAAAAGCTGAGTACATGAGATACCGATTCTGAACATCGACATGTGTGGTTGCTTGTACTTATGTTAAGGGCAACTGAATACAAGAATACCTAATATAGTTATTACTTAAATGTATTTCTATACTGAACATATGTGGTTGCTTGTACTTATGTTAAAATAGTGAAATCATACTAGCCATGATTGAAGATGCACCAAGAATAGCAACTTAAGCTTAATATGATAGTAAAT
>NW_025883692.1:0-1773 GCF_002878395.1 Capsicum annuum
GAAGCGATGGTAGACGCGGCACGTTGAGATCGCGTCGACCCACTATTTTGGTCATCCAAACTCGATTCAAATGAGGTTTGAAAAATCCGAAACTCACCCGAAGTGACCTATTGATGCACCTGATCATGGTTCAATCCAAGGATCAACATTTTAAGGTTATAAGGGCCGTAAAATAAGATCGCCAACTTATGAAGGCTAAAATAATTCTAAGCATAAATACTTAGCTGAAATTTCTAAGTATGGGACCCCCTTATCAAGCTCTAAGGGACTGAGTTAATCATTAAATTTTTGCAGAGTCTTACACATAACCCCCAAGACTCGATAGCAATAACAATAAGAACACATTAGAGTATTCGATACCATAATAAGTAAGCATTATTTAAAGAAACCCATCACTTAGGTATCTTCTCAAACACATGGAAATTAATACTTTAACATAGGGCAAATTCAACAAACACATGGGGATCATGAACTTGAACATGGGAATATCTTAAACATGGGAGCATAGCATGATTATATAACTAAAATCATGAATTGGGGAATTTACATAAAATTCACTTAAAATAAGACATAGGCATTAAATCAAAACATGTAAAGATCATAGATTAAAACTAGAAATGTCTTAAACATGGGTGAACAATAGAGTTACATGAAAAAATTCATAACTTGGGGATTCATCTTGAAATTGATTGAACATGATATCTAAATTTTATCAAACATATGGAAAGGATGAATTTAAAACATGAGAATGTTGCTAAAAATCATGGATTTAGGATCTATCATGAAATTCACTTGAATAAAGCATGGGAAACTCAAATTCATAGTATAAGGAATTCAAAATCTTGCATGGGATCATAAATGGGTTGAATTTAATTTAAATCACCATGAAAACATGAAATTCAATCTTCTTAAACATACAAAAAAACTTCATTCTTTAATTGAAGAAAAAGGAGTTTGGGGCTCCATGGGTGAAAGGAGACCCACATACCTTATTAGATTAATTGGATGTAGAAGCTTGAAATTTGAATTCCTAATGATGTTCTTGAAGCTTCTTCTTGAAATTCTTGAATTAGAAAGCTTGGATTCTTGCTCTTCTTAAAGAAAATTTGATGAAGTTCTTGGTGTTCTTGAGGGGTCTAGGATTTTCTTCGAAGAGAACAGGATGAATAATAAAGTATCCAATGCTTTTGGGTGCTGAAATTATGTGTTATGGATGGATTTGGGTGAGGGAAAGTGACCAAAGTGCCTCTAGACCCTTTAGGAACTGAAGCAGCGTATGAAATAGCTCTGTATCACGTTAGCTATTGCATTGGGCACAGCAATGCGTCACATCGATCATCGCATCGGGGGGACTGACGCAACGTGCCCCAATCGCGTTGGCTTATTTCCTCACACGAAAAATGCCATAACTTTTCACTCTGGTACCGAATTAAGGAAAAATTGGTATCGTTGGAAAGTTGACTCAATTATCTACAATTTGTTGGGCCTTGAATGGCAAAATTCTATGTATATAAAATGTTATATACATTCAAAGTAGACCCTTGTAGGATCGATTACCAAACTTTGGACTAATCAAAGGCTCTTAGCTCAACTTTGATCTAAGTGATTCTTATGAACATTTTAACCTTGAAAGCACATAAAAAAAAGTGGATAAAAATCATGAAACTTATATTCAGATGGAAATCATATGGATTGTAGCTTATACATGTCAGAACGGTGGTTCAAAGACTAGCCCAAAATATGTGGGTTCTTACATTATCTCCCCTTTGGGAA
>NW_025883693.1:0-3912 GCF_002878395.1 Capsicum annuum
TATATATATATATATATATATATATATATATAAAAGGATCATTGGAGGATGTTGATATGGCATACCTCAATGATCAGCAAAGGTAATTATCTTTTTTCTGATTTTTTTGAGTCATTTTTTTAATTTTTATTCATTTATCATCTATTTTTCTATTTAATAAACCCATTAATTATCCTTTATCATTATCAAGCACCATTAACTCAGAATAAACCTCCAAAGAAAATAATTAAACAGTCGCGTCTTTTGAGTTTTATGGGTTGCCACATAAAAAGAACATCAAGCCAATAAAATTTGACAACTTACAATTTTAAGTTTCTAAGGTACCTTCTGCTCGTAAACAAAAGGTTCAATAAAGATCATACCTGGCACATTGAGAGAACACTTTCTCTGACATATTAAGAGAATATTTTCGCCGCTTTGCGAGCATTCATTAAAGCAGCATCTTGAGGAGTGGAAATAATTAACCATATGCAAAAAGCAGTATAAAGAAAAACTCAACATAAATTAATCTGATCACTGATGTCAAAAAATACTGATCATTCACAACATTGCAAGAAAAAAATGTAAAGCAGGCAAATTTAAAAATCAACATTTCTTTAGAAAATTTGGGAAAATCAAGTTGTTTAAATGATGTTGGATGACTTGAATTTTTGGGGTGGAGTGATGATATAATTGGATCAAGTTGTTTTTGCCCCTTTGATCTGAATGTGACTTCACGATTTCACAACACTCTCAACTCACTAAAGCTCTATATATAAAAACACAGTAACGAATCTGAGAAGATAGTGATTAGTGTACTTTCATTTTGCTTTTTTAAGAAAAAAAAAATAAGTTGCTTCATTGAATTCATTATTTATTCTTAATAGAGAATATTAGTAATGGAAAGGATGAGCAGAGTAATAGAGAAACTAAATTAGCATGGTAAAATAGAAGTAATAGCTATTTTCAGTTATAAGAGTCTATGTTGCTCGGACTCTTTAAAAATGTCAATGGACGCATGTTGAATTCTTCAAAAGTAGTGTATTCTTAGAGAATTTCACACGAATACAGCATCGAAAGGAAAGAGTTTGTGCCACTTAGATAGGGGTAAGGGAAAATAAGCAAGAACTTGCAAATAAAAAACAGTTGATAAACTAAAGGCAAAAAGGTACAGATATGAACGAATGTGCAATGCATGCTCAATTTCAATATTATTGTATAATCGTATATAACCAGCAGGTGATCAAAATGTATACTAAAGATTGGGGTTGAACATATGATGTTGCAAAATAATTTCTTTTCGGGAGAGTTATGCCCCCTGTGTGAGGTAGAATTTTTAGAACATGAACAAATTGTCTTGCTTTTACAGCCTGAAATAAAGAAACTTGTAATCAATGAACAAAACTAAAATCTTGATAAAATAAGAAAAGCAAATTCCATTAATTTTTTTCCTAATAACTAATAGAAGATGACAAGTTACTAAGGATTCATACCACCGACCCCAACTTATTAGAGAACTAATTCAATTATTGTTGTAATATGCAGTTGCAAAGAATTAATGTAACAATCAACCAAGTAATAGGTGACTTCTGAATGAAAATGTTCACAACAGAATATTGAAACTGTTCACAACTGAATATTCTAAAGCAGGAAAATTGTAGCATAACCTATTAGAATATTTCAGCATAACTTTATGAGCACTTGATCTCATAGATATCTTACTGCCGCTTTTAAATTCAATATTTCAGATACATTGCTAACAGGAAATTCAATCATAACTAAAGAATGATTGTTTGAAGCAACTCAACAAAAAGAAAATCCGGTGAAGCATAGGTGAATGAGGGACTTGCCAGAGAGAGTCATCTTATAAGTTGAGAGGACTAGAAGTTGGCGCATCTTTAAGCACCCATTCCATGGGGTTCGATTGTAACATGAAAAGTCACCCAAAAAAAATAGTGGAGTCATTATTCTTCATGTTCATCCTTTGTCCATTACACGTCCATCAGTTTTATAATTATTCAATTAGTATTCTTTTTAAACAATTGAATTTGAGCAAAAAAAAAAAGCCACAAAAGAATCCCAAAATTACTTCGAACAACCTGAAAACATAGGTGAAAATATTCTTAACCGTCGTAGTCTTCTCCTAAGTTCATGGTCGTCGATGGCAAAAAAATTACAGATCATCCCACAACATAAAAATCTCCAAAAATTGAAAAAAAAATATTAAATATAATTTATCAAAAAATTATTGTTTTTACCGCCAAATATTTATAGTCTTATTGTGCCTCTTATACCCAAACTAAAAGGAGGGAAAAGATGAGTTGAAGGATGGGGCGTCGACAGCAAATCGACGGTAGAGCTGAGAAACAAAAAGAAAAAACTGACTTTGTATGTAGCAACCCATAAAACTCAAAAGACGCGACTATTTAGTTATTTTCTTTGGAGGTTTATTCTGAGTTAATGGTGCTTGATAATGACAAAGGATAATTAATGGGTTTACTAAATAGAAAAATAGATGATAAATGAATAAAAATTAAAAAAATAACTCAAAAAAATCAAAAAAAAAAAAAGATAATTACCTTTGCTGATCATTGAGGCATGCCACATCAGCATCCCCCAATGATCCCTTTATATAGATATAGAGATTTGAAGTAAATATAAAATTATATTCTCATTTCTAACAAATTAACAAATAAATATAGAAGTCAAGTAAATAACAATTATTTTTTTAATGTCATAAATAACATGTTTATCCAATAAAAAAAGGAAAATAAAAACATTTTACCACATGGCTACATAAGAGATGAACGTTCCATATAGAACCCAACTGAGGCCATTCCTAAAGAAAACACAATTGCCTCCTGACTTGAAAAAGTTCAATAAGCCATGAACCTCAAACAAACAAAAAGCAAGGATTTCACCGATAAGCTATCAGATTTTAAAACTTGGATAACCATATTTAAACAAAATGAAAGTTTTGAATAATAGAAAAAAAACGTAAACATCTAATAGTATGATGCAAAATTCTATTTTTTTCACAGTAATCAGTATTAGGACCTTATACAATTCAGATAATATAGAGGTTCTCAGTATAAGTATCAAAAATTGCATTAATCACACTGATCCCACCCATAGTCAGGGGCGGAGCTATAGTGTTGTACAGGGGTTCGGCCAAACCCACTAACTTTTAAGTAGACCCTATATTTATAAATAAAAAATTCAAAAAACATATATGATTATATATGTCCGAACCCACATGCAATATAATCTGTTGGTCAAGTGGTAGGTGTATCAACCTACCCCCAAGATAGGGGTTTGAACCCCACTAATGATATTTTGCTCAATGCTCAGTTACTCTTTTATTTTATTTTTTTCACTTTGCTGCACATGCTACATTTTGACTATTATTTTTTATTTGCTTTTAGCCTTTTACAACAGTCAACATTCACACACTTCTACACTTTTTTATAAAATCAAAACAAAAAACAAAAACAAAACTAATTATTATTAAAGAAAGGAGAAAAAAAAATTTACCCAAATCTCAATATCCACGGCATTACCCAAATCCCAAATTGCACTTTTGCTGCTCTTCCAAGGTATGTAATGTGGTTTCCATTTCTCTTTCAATTTTCGCAGATGCTAGATTGCTTATTGCTAATCTCATAGTTTTGCATTGAAATTCATAAGTCGCGACCAATATATTGTGATTAGATTTTCAATTTTGCTTTAAATTTTGGGTTGAAGTGTTTCAGTATGAATTGTTTCTGCAATTATGTTGCAACACATATTTTTTGTATTTTGTGAATTGTAATTGCAAGCAGTACAATAATTTGTAGAAAATTTTGTGTTTTATGATTCGTAGGATCTTTAAGCAAGTGACAATATGATTACGAAATTTTTCAAGCCTCAAATTCCTTCAGATACTGCTCCTAG
>NW_025883694.1:0-1287 GCF_002878395.1 Capsicum annuum
AACTACGCTAAACCATTTTCAAGCCGCTAATCCACTTTTCAAGTGACTAGTACACATTTCAAAACACTACCCTTAACCATTTTAAACTATCTACTTCACTTATCAAATGGCTAAACTTAACCATTTTCAAGTCATTAATTCACATTTCAAGCATCAACACTAAACCAATTTCAAATCATGAATTCACATTTTCAAGTGATTACACATTACAAATTTCAAAACGCAGTTCACCTTTCAAGTACTACGTTAAACCATTTTCAAGTCTCTAATCCACTTTTCAAGTGACTAGTACACATTTTAAAACACTACACTTAACTATTTTCAACTCTCTAATTCACTTCTCAAATGACTAAACTTAACCATTTTCAAGTCATGAATTCACATTTTGAAGTGATTACACTTTGAAAATTTCAAAACACAAGTTCACCTTTCAAGAACTATGCTAAACCATTTTCAAGTCGCTAATCCAATTATCAAGTGACTAGTACACATTTCAAAACACTACACTTAACCATTTTCAACTCTCTAATTCACTTCTCAAATGACAAAACTTAACCATTTTCAAGTCATGAATTCACATTTCAAGCATCAACACTAAATCTATTCCAAGTCATTAATTCACATTATGAAGTGATTACACATTACAAAGTTCAAAACACAAGTTTACCTTTTAAGAACAATGCTAAACCATTTTCAAGTCGCTAATCAACTTTTCAAGTGACAAGTACATATTTCAAAACACTACACTTAACCATTTTCAACTCTCTAGTTCACTTCTCAAATGACTAACCTTAACCATTTTCAAGTCATGAATTACCATTTCAAGCATCGACACTAAACCAATTTCAAGTTATGAATTCACATTTTCAAGTGATTACACTTTAAAAATTTGAAAACACATGTTCACCTTTAAAGAACTACGCTAAACCATTTTCAAGTCACTAATACACTTTTCAAGCAACTAGTACACATTTCAAAACACTACACCAAACGATTTTCAACTCTATAGTTCACTACTCAAATGACAAAACTTAACCATTTTCATGTCATGAATTCACATTTCAAGCATCGATACTAAACCAATTTCAAGTTATGAATTCACATTTTCAAATGATTACACGTCACAAATTTGAAAACACAAGTTCACCTTCCAAGAACTACATTAAACTATTTTCAAGTCTCTAATCCATTTTTCAAGTGACTAGTACACATTTAAAAATACTACACCTAACCATTTTCAACTCTCTGATTCACTTCTCAAATCACTAAACTTAACCATTTTCATGT
>NW_025883695.1:0-1199 GCF_002878395.1 Capsicum annuum
GAAGTGCTGTCCAAATTTTTGGTGACATGTAAGTGAAAGTACAGGTATCTGAACGGGTTCTCCCGGGCCTTCTCGACTTCGGGTGTCAGTCCGGCCCGATGGGATTTTGGAGCGTGACAATATATTTGTGTGGGAGTATAAAATAAATTAATGTATATTATATATATATATATATATATATATATATATATATATATATATATATTGGATATATATTTGATTTCTTCATATATATTTTTATGTTATTTTAAAATCTTTTAATGAAAATTTTGACTCTACTATTAATCTAATCGTCATAGATCAAACTAATTTTAATGGATCAAAAAGTTGGGTGAATTCTTTTTAATGGATAAAAAAAAATTTAAAAAAAATTAATTTTTTTTTAAAATGACGTGACCCTCTAATATGCTGCCACGTGGCAAAGCTGTTTTCTAAAAATCGATTGTTAAAAGTAATAGCATGGATGAGCCAGTTTTGTAACGGTGATGGCATGAATGAGCCCAACTTTTAACGGCTGACATAAATGAGTCATTTCTGATAGTTCAGTGGCATATTTGAGCCTTTTCCCTTTTAAAAATAAAGAAATACTTGTTGATTTGTTGAAGTTTATATCAAACTATATTTTATTAAAAGGAAAAGACTCAAATATGCCACTGAACTATCAGAAATGACTCATTTATGTCAGCCGTTAAAAGTTGGGCTCATTCATGCCATCACCGTTACAAAACTGGCTCATCCATGCTATTACTTTTAACAATCGATTTTTAGAAAACAGCTTTGCCACGTGGCAGCATATTAGAGGGTCACGTCATTTTAAAAAAAAATTAATTTTTTTTAAATTTTTTTTTATCCATTAAAAAGAATTCACCCAACTTTTTGATCCATTAAAATTAGTTTGATCTATGACGATTAGATTAATAGTAGAGTCAAAATTTTCATTAAAAGATTTTAAAATAACATAAAAATATATATGAAGAAATCAAATATATATCCAATATATATATATATATATATATATATATATATATATATATATATATAATATACATTAATTTATTTTATACTCCCACACAAATATATTGTCACGCTCCAAAATCCCATCGGGCCGGACTGACACCCGAAGTCGAGAAGGCCCGGGAGAACCCGTTCAGATACCTGTACTTTCACTTACATGTCACCAAAAATTTGGACAGCACTTC
>NW_025883696.1:0-1457 GCF_002878395.1 Capsicum annuum
GGATGGTCTTGAGAAAATCTTGGAGAGCAAACATGATTTAATCAAACAAATTTTGGAGTATGCTCGTACAACACAGAACCTTGCACCTCCTTTGCAAAATGATGATACAGCTTATGTGAGCCTGATAATTGTTGAGAAACTTAAAGTATCTCCTCAAGAATTTGAACCTACCAAATCCAGAATTGTTAAAAACCAATATGATTAGATTGGAGAAATAGTTTGGAGAGTTACTCATAAAGCAATCAAGTGATTGGGACAATCTAACGAACCATCTTTGTATGAAAAATTACAATGGATTGAAGCCCGTGAAGGGGATATGAAAGATACTGTGAGGAACATAATAAATTGTTGGTGCATGCATTTTGATGAGAATTATGAAAGAGAATTAGTACAGACTTTAACTGAGCAAGCTAGGAAAGAATTCATGTCGCTGCCTTCAGTAAGATCAATAATGCAGTCTTTGTAAAGAGTTCATCTTCCAGAAAACGAATGGACAGATGAGTGTGTGATATGCAAGGATAGTTACTCACCTAGATCACAACAATACAGCTTGCCTTGCAGCCACAGTTTCTATTATGGCTGCATCGAGACTTGGCTTCTTAAAAACCCAAATTGTCCCATGTGTCGTTACAAGTTGCCACCAACGGAGTCCAAATAGAAGTGATCTCTTTCTAGTAATTAAAATGTATTTTAAGATTGGTTAATTCTATCAAAAATTAATCTTTTCTCTTATGGCAAAACAATTCTAGTTATTGAATTTATTAACAGAATCATGGCACCTTTTAACTCAAAAATCACACTAGCATATACTCACCATATATCATCATCATCCAAATAATAGGGGGAGGACAAAAAATAAAATAACAGAAAGGAACCTATTAAATATTCCACACACACCGAGCACAAAATCTCTGAATTCACAGTAGAGCACACACACCTCAGGCCATGCACATTCACCATCGAACATGGTACACACCTAGATTGAAAAATTAGAAGAAAAGCAAAAAATAAAATAAAATGGAGCGATTGTGAGAGGAAACTGAGTGATAGGGAGATAAAGATAGAGATCGAAGAAAAAACAGTGAATTAAGGGAGAAGTGATTTGTGAATGCGAGAGAGGAGAAAGAGGGAAAACGACCCTTGGTTTGGTTTTTCGGCGACGTACTCGCCAGATTCACTACTGGAAATACACTGCCAGCCACCCTCATCCCTGTTTTTGGCTGATTCTACCGAAAAACCCCTCCGTCCAACTGTCCAGGTCAGTTTCGGCGAAACAGTTAGAAAAGAAACCAACCAAAACCCCTGATGTAGACTCGTTCCCCTCCATTTCCACCAGAAAATGACCACGATAGCGAAATAGTCGTTCGGGTTGCTTGGAGATTACTTTAGTGTTGGGTTTTATTCAATTCGCGAGTTCGGAGTCGAGGCTTTGTCGTTCGAGGTATTCCGGTCGAAGC
>NW_025883697.1:0-5499 GCF_002878395.1 Capsicum annuum
CTAAACTTACAAATTGAAACTTTATGACAATTTCTTTAGGGTTATTGTTCAACAAGTCTGTAGTTTCATAATTTCTCAAATTTAGGGTTTTTTGCTATTCTAAATCATTCTTATTTTTATCAATAAGTTAGGGCTTTTTTGTAATCTAAATTGACTCTTCCTGTGTGACTAATTACTGCATGTTTGAATAATTAATTTTTTCTTAATTGTAACTCATTGTGAATGTGATTAAATTTCAGAAATGGGTGATTTTACATATATAACCCTGAGATATTTTCATGGTGGTGTTTTGAATAGTAAAAGTAAAAAAACAGATTATGAGGGTGGTGAAGTCACAGATATTTTTGATGTGGATGTGGAAAAATTATCTTATTTTGATCTAACTGGCTTTTTAAAAGATTTAGGGTATGCTACAACAAGGTGCGCGTTTTATCTAAGGCCACCTAAAAGGGACTTTCTGTTATCTTTTCAATGTGATGAGGATATTTTTGAACTTTCACAATCCTTTGAAAATGGGAATATTGTTGAGGAGTACGTTTGTCACATAGTAGATCAACTTGATCAAGTTGATGGTCCCACTGGTTTGCTGGAATACACTACTACCAATGAGAAATCTTTTGTTGCTCTTAATAAAGAAGGTGACAAAGGGGGCCATGAAGGGGATAGGGTTGTTGAAAAAGAGGTTGAGGGTGGTCATTTTAATGAAGCACCAACTATTGCAGCATATGTTAAACTTGAAAATGAGGCTGCACCTGGTGAGATCTCATCTACTGGTTTTGTTACAGCTGGTGGTGAGGCTGCAGCTGGTGGTGAAGCTGCAGCTACTGCTGAGGCTGCACTTGGTGAGGCCTCATCTGCTGGTGTTGTTGCAGCTGGTGGTGAAGTTATAGCTACTTCTGAGGGCAAATACTGATGCTTCTAACCTATAACCTGAAAAAAAACTCAGATTCAGACCATGAAGATCTATTTGTTGAAGATGATGCTAAATTTGAAAGTGATGTGCATGAGGAGGACATAAACTTGAGGGATGAAAGAAGGAAATACCAGAGGAGGAAGAGAAGAGAAAGAATACCTAATAACCCTACAGAAGTTCCTGTTGGTGAAGTTGGTCCAAATTTGGGATTTGAGGAGACATAAATTGTTGATAAAAGTTTAAAAGGTAAAGTTGCTAGGGATGAGCCTGTGTATTTTAGTTCTGATGAATATAGTGTGGACTCTGATTTAGAAGATAGGTTAGGAAGGACATATAATAGAAAGGTAGTGTATGATGATTCTGCAAAACAGGTTGTGTGGCAATTGGGCATAGTTTTTGAGGATGTGAATGAGTTTAGAGATGCTGTTACAAAATATGCACTTCAAAGAGGTGTTAAGTTAGAGAAGTATATTAATGAGTCTAAAAAGGTTAGGTTAGATGTAGGGAAGGGTGTCCTTGACTGTTATATGCAAGTATTAATAAGTCTACCAATGATTTTCAAATTAAAACCTACAATCCTAAGCATAGGTGTATCAAAACCACTAGAAATTCCATGTGTAATGCAAAATTCCTGCATAAGCATTTCAAAGATAGAATCAGTGAGCAGCCAAACATGAAAATATTTCAGTTCCAACAGTTGATTAGAAAAGAATTGGGTATACATGTTGGAAAAAGTATTACCAGGAGAGCTAGAGGTAAAATACTTCAAGATTTAATGGGTAATTATGTGAAAGTGTTTGGAAGAATATTTGACTATAGGGATGAAATATTGAGGTCTAATCCGGGTTCCACTTGTGTTGTGAAAGTTGATGATTCTGATGATAGTGGTAAGCTTGTTTTTCAAAGTTTCTACATTTGTTTTGATGCATGCAAAAAAACTTTTTTGGATGGTTGTAGAAGATGTATTGGTTTAGATGGATGTTTCCTGAAGGGAGTAACCAAAGGACGGTTGTTGGTTACTGTGGCTAAAGATGGAAATAATCAAATGTTGCCTATTGCTTGGGCTGTAGTACGGTATGAGAATAAGACCACTTGGACATGGTTTGTGAAATTGTTGATAGAGGATTTGGGATTAACAGATGGCGGAGATTACACAATCATTTCAGATATGCAAAAGGTATATTTTTTTCTTCATTTAGTTATGTGTAATGAATATTATGTGTAGTTATGAATATGTAATTGTTGACACCCAATTTTTGCTCTCCGTGCCTAAAATTACGTCTTCAGGCTTCTTGATCGTTGAAGGGCACAAAATATAATTTTCACTTCTTTTTTATAATTATTGACAAATTATTGATAATCATCCTTACTTTGGATTTTTTTATCAATTTGTTATCATAGTTTTACTTTTCATAATTCATTAATAATCCTCCTTATATTAGGATTTCTATCAATTCATTATCGTTTTTAACATTTTATAATCATCTGTACACGTACACGACATGACATTACATTTTTTCTTATCATTTTTCAAATTAATTATATTTTTTAATATTTTAATTTTTTAATTACAAATCAATTTATGCATTTCTTACAGTCCACAAATGCTAAGTCGGATCAATAAATTTTACACAGTATAATAATTCGATGTCTTGTCGCATTCGACAGTGACCACACAATAATGTCTTGTCACATCTGACAGTGACTACACATAATGTCTTGTCACATCCTACAATGACTATACAATGATGTCTTGTCACATCCGACAATGACTACACATAAAGTCTTGTCACATTTGACAATGACAACTCAATGACACTACCCTTTGGACAATAACTCTATCCATTGGTCAAAAGGATGAACACCCTTTGGTCAATATTCTAAGAACTAAAGGATGTGCTATTATAAAAAGAGGGAACACCCCTTTATCCATTGGATAATAGAGAGTGCCCAATTTTATTATAAATAGGCAAGGGTGGAAGACAATTTTATTCTTCTTTTCTCTCTACACACACATTTTCATACACCCACACATATTTTCTCTCTCTCAAATACATACACAAAAAAACACAAGAAAAAATCTTTTCTTATTTTTCATTTTATCTCCCAAAAATACACAAATGCATATGCATATTTTTTAATCACACACATATTATATTCTTCTTTCTCCCCTCTCTCAGGAATAAACAAATACACACAAATTTTTTTTCTTTTTTCTCTCTCTCAAACACCCAAAAAATACACATATACACATAAAAATAAATTAAATTTTTGCTCCCTATTTTGGTGAAATTCCACCATTTTTACTAGGGATTATGTTGGTTACACACACACACACACACACACACATATATATATATATACATATTTCTCAAGTATTATTGTTGTTATTCATATTTTCTTACTGTTCATGGCCGAAACTTTGTGTCCCAGTGACTTTCTTTTCTTTATTCATTTCCATCAATCTTCGTTATATTTTTTAAGGGTTTTGTTGATTGATATTTTATGTGAATTTATTTTCGTATTTCTTTGTTTATGGATGCTTAATGATGGTTATTGTCACTTCTCATTGAATGTTCACAATTTTTCAATCATGTTTCTATTTTATTCCATTACTCTGTTATACAATTAGGAAATTTACTCTATTTTTTTTATTTTCAATTACTTCGTCATGGCTACATCATTTTTATTCATTAACTTTGACCTGTCATTTTATTATTTTAATCATTGATAATCATTTGAATTGTTATGTATGATTTTGATATGTGTTTAGTGACTTTGTTAATATTTCGTCATTTTTCATTGTTATTAAATACCATTAATTATTTGGCCGATGAAAATACTATCCGTCGGATACTTGAGGCCACTCCATTACAAATAACGGATTTTATTTTCAAAAGATTACTATTTTATATCAAAATAAATGTTTGGCCAATGACATTATCTCTCCGTCGGATACTTGAGGCCACCCCGTGACAAAAGATGGATTTTTATTTCTCAAAGTTTACTTATTTACATCAAAAATAAATGCTTGGCCAATGACATTATCTCTCCGTCAGATACTTGAGGCCACCCCATTACAAAGACAGACTTTATTTTTCTCAAGTTTATTTATTCATATCAAGTATCAATATAATGGCCGATGAAGAAATTCGCCGTCGATTTTCGAGGCCTTCATAAATAAAAGGACGGATATTACGTATACAAATATGTAATTAAAATAAAAATAGGGCATGACAGAATGGCGACTCCGCTGGGGATTAACAACAGGTTCTGGCCACAATAGGCTCAATTTTTCAATTGAGGGAGGTATTTTTTTTTCTTGCATATGTTAGTTCTTTGATTCTTTATCTATTTACACTATAAATTATGTAGAATTGTTCATAAATTTTGTACATTATTTACACAAATTATTTTTGTTGTTTTGTCAAATTCTTTTATTCATTACTTGTTTATATACACTTTATCTGTATATTGAAAAACAGCTACACATTATTTAATCATAAATTACAATTCCATCGAGTCTTTGACCGTACACTTCACACACTTTGGTTCACGCGGGGGTGTCTTACACTCCCCCAAACCTTCTTTGAGTTCCATAGTTTCAGAGTTGGTGCATTTAGGTTAGTGCGCCTTCTCACAATCATTCAGTCCTACTCTCAACCATTTAGGAAGATTCTTATTCTAGAAGTAAATCACGCCATATACAAACTCATAAAAAATAGGTTTGAACTACGTTTTGACCTGATTCTTGTCCTCACAAATACGTAGGCAGCCCAGTATGAGGGCTCGGTCTCTTCACTGTTTCAAAATAATTCCTTCGGTATTCATACTGGGCAACTTTTCTGAAACAGTTCAAAGACGCTCTCCAAAAGTCTTGAAGAGCACAAATAAATGATTTCTCAAATCCAAATCTCAATAACATTAGTGCTTAGCAGACCTACCTCTAAATCCTCACCCGATTTTGGTTCGAGAACATCTAGCTTCTTCTTTTGGATGTCGTAAACCATTAAATTTACGATGTATCCATCCCCACTATCAAAGCAAGGGTTCAATATTCTTTCATTCATAACAATCCTGCCAACTACGATGAAATAATGTCATAACTTCTTCAATGTCTGACCCTCTCAATCTCGTCGACATATTGAAGTAATTTTAAAACTCTCCTCATGCTCGACATCTATCCTCTTGATCGAATAATCGAACCAATTTTGCTGATACACGCAATTCCTTCCTGATCGTCTTTCACGTTATTTTCAAATGACCACCACTTTTGTACATTCATACATATTTTATAGAAATTTACAAATTTGCCTGAACTACGCAAACCTGATTCTTGTATTCATAAGATACGTAGGCAACCCTCATTTGGGTTTGGTCCCATTCTTTTTTTAAATAAAATAAAATTTTGACTTGGTTGGTACCAACACAATTAGGAGTGTGCATGAGAAAGAACAAATTGGTATGATGGAGAGGACCGACTTCACGGTAAACCATAGATTCTTTTGGTTTCTCTTAGTCAAACCTGAGTAACACTTAAAAATTCTCTTGCATACATCTAAGATAAGAACAAAGCCAACCCCATC
>NW_025883698.1:0-5626 GCF_002878395.1 Capsicum annuum
TGCAGGAGGAAGAGAAGAGCTGCTCATGGCCTTCTTTGGCGAGAGTCTTTCTGATCTGGCTTTAGAATGGTTTATCGATCAAGATATCGACAAGTGGAATAGCTGGGATGACTTAGCTTCTGAGTTTATTCAACATTTTCAGTATAACATCGACCTGATTTCGGATGAAAAATCCTTGGTCAACATGAAGAAGAAAAGCACTGAAGGTTTTAGGGAATACGCGATAAGGTGGCGTGAACAGGCCACCAGGGTAAAGCCTTCAATGAAATAAAGTAAGTTGGTAGAGGTTTTCATTCAGGCACAGGATGAGACCTATTTTTAACATTTATTTTCGGCAATGAGAAAGTATTTTATTGAAGTCCTCAAAATAAGGGAGATGATAGAGGACGGAATCAAGACCGGATGAATAGTGAGTTTTGTAGCATTAAAAGCCACCACACAAGCGATTCAAGGTGGATCTGGCGCATTTGGAGGTAAAAAGAAGAAAGAGGACGTGGTGACTGTCGTAGCCAGAACCCATTCCTATCCCAAGCTCCATATATTCCTCCCCACTATTACTACCCTCCACAAAACCCTTTACATTCCATTCCACCACCCCCGTACCTAGTATATAGCGCGCAGCCATATGCCCAAACCTCTTCTTACCCGCAGTGGCACGCGTAAGCTCCACAAAATCGCCCATCCGCTCCACCAAATTACCAAAACCCCTTCAGACCCGGTTTTCAACCTAGGCCCGAGTATAAGAAAGAGAAGGCGGTCAAAAATCAATTCACACCTCTTGGGGAGTCATATGCTAGCTTGTTTGATAGGTTGAGAAAGTTGAAGGTCTTAAGCCCAATTCAGGGAAGGCTTTCAAATCCACCACCGAGGAATCTCGATTATTCTTTAAAGTGTGAATACAGTTCTAACATGTCAGGCCATGATATCGAGAAATACTGGCATTTAAAGAGAGTTGTCCAAGATTTAATTGACATAAATTAGATGTTGGTCCAGGCGCGGAGGGTCTAAACATTAACCAGAATCCGCTGCCAACCCATGTTGAAACCCATATGTTAGAATTGATATATGATAGGAAAGAGTCTTCAAGGTGTTATAAGCCTATTATCAAGGTACAGACCATTGAGGAGAGATCGGTGAATGTAGCAGAGTCTTTGAAAGTAATGTCATTGAGCCAGGAAGGAATGAGAGAATATAAAGCCCAAGAAAGCACAAAGAAACTCCTGATCACAGTACAAGGCGCCAGAAGGTATGTTGATTTAAGTCAGGATAAACCTAAGTTGACAGTGGTAGGAGCTTTGAGTCAGCCCATCTTGATGGTGAAAGGAGCACTGGCAGCGCCTATTATCCTCAAATCGGTGACCCAACCTCCAATAGTTGATACGAAAAGGGTTCCCTGGAATTATGGGCGGACTGTGATGACCTATCATGGGAAAGAAGTAGTGGAAGATGTAGATAAGGTAGGGGGTTTGACTAGGTCAGGAAGATGCTTCGTGCCTGAAAGCTTAAGAAAGTCCAAGCCAATGGTGAGTGGACCGTCATCTATCAAAAATCCTATCACCAAAGAAGAAGCCAAAGAATTTTTGAAAAAGATGAAATTATCAGAGTATTCAATAATAGACCAGTTGAAGAAAACCCCTGCTCAAATTTCCCTCTTATCTTTGTTGTTGCACTCCAAGGAGCATCGTGATATTTTACTGAAGGTATTAAATGAAGCATATGTTCCTAGGGAGATTACAATAATTCAGCTTGAGAAAATGGTCAGAAAAATCTTTGAGGTCAATCGGATCAGCTTTTCTGACGATAAATTGCCTATTGAAGGTACAGGGCATAACTGGGGCCTTTACATTACAGTGAAGTGTGAAGATTTCTACGTCACTCATGTTATGATTGATGGAGGTTCAGGTGCAAATATTTGCCCTATTTCTACTTTGCAAAAGTTGAATATTAGTGCTGACAGGATCAGGCCCAACAATGTATGTGTCAGGGCTTTCGATGGTGCAAAATCAAACTCCATTGGTGAAATAGAACTAATGTTGACCATAGGGCCTGTTGAGTTCGCCATAGAGTTTCAAGTATTGAATATAGACTCCTCTTACAATCTGTTGTTGGGAAGGACGTGGATCCACAAGGCATAGGTGGTTGCATCTACACTGTACCAAATGATTAAGTTTAAGCATGACAAGCAAGAATTGGTTATTCACAGTGAGGGAGATTTGTCCGCCGACGAAGATTCTCCCTTGTCTCTTATTGAAGCAAATAACGTAGAGGAGACATTCGTCTATCAAATTTTTGATACAGTGCCAGTGAATCGTATCCTTGAATGGCAAGTTATACCGGGACCGCAATTGTCTTCCGCTTCTATCATGATGGTGAGTAAACTTTGGAAATATGGATTTAAGCCAGGAAAGGGTTTGGGAGCGTCTCTACACGGTATAGTTTCTCCCATATGTTTGAGTGAGAATGTGGGCACGTTTGGTCTGGGATTTGAGCCTACGGCTGAGATCTGAAGAAAGTCAAAAGAAGGAAAAAGGAAACATGGTCACTTCCTCGCCCAATGCCACTATTCAGTGAATCATTTGTTAAGAGCGGTGTCATGAAGCATGTGGAATTTGAAGTTGAATTGGTTGATAACTGCTAGAACTTTTTTATTGAAGTTGATATGGTTGAAGCAGGAGAAGGCACCAGTATGTCAGACGTGCAATTCATAGATCCAGTCGTCCGACTCAATAATTGGAAAGTCACTCCTCTCCTCGTCAGGAGGGAGTTTTGGTAGTTTATTTTGTTTTTCTTTCTATTTATCCAAGTTATTTCAGGGTTGTAATTCGGATTTTAGTTTGTTTATGTTATGTTGGCATCTATGCTTAAACTCTTCTACCTTTTTATTTAATGAAATGCAATGTCTCTTTTTTTGATTCGTGTCTAATATATTTTTTGTTTTTCTTTTTTTTTTTTATGTACAGTTCTCTTTATACTGATTCTAATGACATGACATGCATGTGAAATTTTCAGCCTGACCTTAAAATCCAAACTAATCAAGATGTAATGAATCAGGATGGGGAATATGATGAAGAAGAAGTACTAGAAGAAATAAGCAAAGAGTTGGAACAGTTTGAAGACAAATCGAATCCTAATTTGAATGAGACTGAGCCAATAAATCTAGGGGATCAAGAAGATGTTAGGAAAACTAAAATCAGTGTACATGCTTTGCCATAGCTAAAAGATGGAATGATTCAAGCATTAATTGATTATAAGGATGTTTTTGCATGGTCTTGTGATGATATGCCTGGTTTAAGCACTGCATTAGTGGCTCACAAATTGCCAACTGATCCCGCGTTCCCTCCTGTCAAACAGAAGTTGAGGAAGTTTAAAATTGATGTAAGTATTAAAATCAAAGAGGAAATCATAAAACAACTTGAAGCCAAAGTAATTCAAGTGGCTCGTTATCCCATGTGGTTATCCAATATTGTTCCCGTACCAAAGAAAGATGGCAAAATTTGAGTGTGTGTTGATTATCGTAATTTGAACAGAGCAAGTCCAAAAGATGATTTTTCACTGCCCAACATCCATATTTTGCTAGACAATTGTTCTAAACACGAGGTTGCCTCTTTTATGGATTGCTATGCTGGATATCACCAGATCATTATGGATGATGAAGACGCGGAGAAGACGTCTTTTATCAAACCATGGGGGACGTATAGTTATCGAGTGATGTCGTTCGGTTTGAAGAATGCTGGAGCAACATACATGAGAGTCATGACCACTATGTTTCATGATATGATGCATAGGGAGATTGAGGTCTACGTGGATGATGTGATTATTAAGTCAAAAAGTCGGGCTGACCATGTTAAAGATTTAAGAAAATTCTTTGAAAGGCTTCGCAGGTATAATCTCAAGCTCAACCTGGCAAAATATGTATTTGGAGTTCCGTCTGGAAAGCTATTGGGGTTTGTAGTCAGCCATCGGGGGATTGAATTGGATCCCTCGAAAATCAAAGTCATTCAGAATTTGCCCCACCCAAGAATAGGACGGAGGTGATGAGTTTTCTTGGTAGACTAAACTACATTAGCTGATTTATTTCTCAACTCACAACCACTTGTGAGTCTCTATTCAAGTTGCTGAAAAAGAGTGCTATGGTAAAATGGACTGAAGAATGTCAGGAAGCGTTCGATCGAATCAAAAGATATTTATCAAATCCGCCTGTACTGGTACCCCCAGAACTTGGTCGGCCTTTGATCTTATATTTATCAGTCATGGATAATTCTTTCGGTTGTGTCCTGGGTCAACATGATGTCACAGGCAAAAAAGAGCATGTTATTTATTATCTTAGCAAGAAGTTCACCGCATATAAGGCCATGTATACTCTTCTTGAAAGGATGTGTTGTGCCCTAACTTGGCTATCACAGAAGTTGAAGCATTATCTCTCATCCTATACTACTTATCTCATCTCCCGCATGGATGCTTTGAAGTATATATTTTAGAAGCCTATGCCGACAGGTCGATTGGCAAAGTGGCAAATATTGCTTATCGAGTTCGACATTGTATATGTGACTTGAACCGCCATGAAATCCCAAGCCTTAGCAGATCATCTTGCTGAGAATCCCATCGATGAAGAGTATGAGCCATTAAAGATATATTTTCCGGACGAAGAAGTGTCGTGTGCCGATGAAGTCGTTATAGATGTTGATCCAGGTTGGAAGTTGTTCTTCGATGGAGCTGTTAATATGAAAGGAGTCAGAATAGGTGCGATTCTTATCTCTAAATCGGGACAATATTTCCCGGTAACAGCATAACTTCAATTCTAATGTACTAACAATACGGCAGAGTATGAAGCCTGCATTCTTGGTTTGAGGTTAGCTGTTGATATGGGAGTCCAAGAATTATTGGTGTTGGGAGATTCGGATTCGCTCATCCACCAAATTCAAGGCGATTGGGAGACACGAGATATGAAGCTCATCCCGTATCGACAATGCTTGAAGGAGCTATGTCAACGGTTTGTGTTAGTAAAATTTAAGCGTATTCCAAGAATTCATAATGAAATTGTTGATGCTTTAGCCACTCTATGTTCAATGCTCCAATATCCTGATAAAGCCTACATCGATCCAGTGCATATACAAAGTCGTGATTAGCATGCTTACTGTAATGCGGTTGAAGAAGAGCTCGATGGATAACCCTGGTTCTTGGATATCAAGCAGTACATTCAGTCAGGAGAATACCCAGCATATGCCACCAAAGATCAAAAGAGGACTATTACGCGTTTGGCTAGTGGATTTTTCTTAAGTGGGGGAATCTTATATAAGAGAACCCCAGATCTGGGACTTTTGAGGTGTGTAGATGCAAGAGAAGCCTCGACAATCATGGTTGAAATACACTCTGGAGTATGTGGGTCGCATATGAACGGTCATGTCTTGTCAAATAAGATTCTTCGAGCAGGTTATTACTGGCTTACTATGGAGAGTGATTCTATTCAATTTGTTCGAAAGCTTCATCAATGTCAGGTACACGGTGATCTGATACGTTCTCCTCCTGTTGAGTTGCATGAAATAGCTGCTCCATGGCCGTTCGTGGCTTAGGGAATAGATGTGATTGGACCGATTGAGCCGAAGGCATCAAATGGACATAGATTCAT
>NW_025883699.1:0-2402 GCF_002878395.1 Capsicum annuum
CGAGAGAGGAGATACGTAGGCTGCCCTATTTCGGGCTCGGTCCAACCAAATAAAGATCTAAGATTCACCCAGTCAACAAAACTGGGGCATGAGTTAATGTGTTGTTGGAGTCGATTCACAAAAGTTGTAAGTCCCACCCCCACTTCAAGTATCGTTTGAGCCCCTTACCATTTTTTCTAACCTTAACCAAAAGCCAAGTTACATCAAGGAAAGTCCTTCAGATAAATTTTTGATAATGTTAAGGCTAAGCATGCAATGGATATGATGATACATTGTGAGGTACCACTTGTCTCCCTTAGCATAAAAAAAATACAAAAATGAGAGAGTCTTATTGGTGAAAACCCCCGTGGGCATCATAAGGCGATGGTGAGTCGAGAGAAATAAAAATAAGAGAGTCTTATTGGTGAAAACCTTTGCTGGTACCATAAGGCGATGGTGAGTGGAGAGAAATAAAAATAAGAGAGTCTTATTGGTGAAAACCCTCACGGGCACCGTAAGGCGATGGAGAGTTCAAGAGCAAAGTGAAAATTGAGAAGAAAGAAATTTGTTGGCGAAAGTCTTTCAAGATACTGTCAATCGAATGTGATGTATGAGTCCAATGGATTTGAAGAAGCGGCTCAGTGGCAAAGGTACGAACTCAAAAACAAACGGGGAGTTTGGATAGGAAGATCAGACAGCTCAATCCAAAATGCATGTCATACTCATTGGAGTTGGTTGTCGTATTCAGATAAGTTTTCTTTTTGAATATGGGACATTGCCCTTTTCTTTCATTTACATATTCATGCTTTTTGTCTTTTTATGTCATTTATAAAAAAAAATAAAATAAAAGTCACCATCATTTTCTTTACATTTTAAGTCAAGTCTGTGTCAAAACAAGCGAGAAAGGATTTCAAAATTTACTACCAGTCCTTCCAATTATATGAGGAAAAGCCAAGGAATAGCATAGGAAAGAAATATGATCGTAATTCAACAGGAAGCAAAGGAAGTCTATCAACCGACAGGCTATTGGATTCATGGAAGCATTCAGAGTTGGAAAAAGAGTGCACCTCCTGGGCATGGTAAAATGGAAACCCATTGTTTGAGTCAGAACTCATTTCCTTAATCTGGGTCCGGGTCAATGATGTGACAAGACAGGGCAAGTGTTAGCGATTTGGAACAAAGATGAAAGGAACGAGTGCTGGGCAGATACCTGAAAAGCCAAGATCTGCAAGCCACCACTAAGTTTTTAACTGACAAATTTTCTTTGTTGAAACAGGGGCAAATTCGTTTCACTTGATTCAGTTACCATTGGAAATGCACATCCGTGAGATTTTACTTTCTGTTCAGGACCCTCCTGAAAAATGGGATTTTACTTTATGTTCAGGACCCTCCTGAAAAATGGGATTTTACTTTCTGTTCAGGACCCTCCTAAAAATGGGATTTTACTTGCTGCTGTCCTGAAAAATGGGATTTTACTTTTTGTTCAGGACCCTCCTGAAAAATGGGATTTTACTTTCTGTTCAAGATCTTCCTGAAAAATGGGATTTTACTTTCTGCTTAGGACCCTCCTGAAAAATGAGATTTTACTTTGGGTAGGGAGGATGTCTTAAGTCAAGACCCGATTGTCCTTCTTTCTTCTGTTTCTTTCTTTGAATAATGGTTGGGTCAAAATTTGGTCTCGCTGTCTACTTCTTTGCCTGAAAACACTTTGCGTTTACATTCAAAGGGGGCATGATGTAGACACCTAATTTCGTCCCTTCCGATGTCGTTTTTACCCATTTTTATTTTATCCTACCGTGTACCCTCACCCATGTTGATTATACCCTTATTAAATACAAAAAATAACAAAACCTATCCTAACTAATTTTATCTTATCCTAACAACCTACCCAATCAAAATAAACCACATCACACCCTACCCCTACCCCTACCCCCACCTCACCACCCCACACCCCACCCCTTACCCCTACCCGCGTGTACCCACTGCCCCACCCACTCTCACAATACATACTACAAAAAGGAATGATCTTCTCCAAAATATGGGGGATACACACACATTTCACAAAAAAAAAAAGAACACTCGCATCTCACCGGAATTTCTCACTGAATACACACACACAAAAACCTCACTATTCTGACGGTACACCAAAAACATACATATATCGAGAGAGAAATTGGAGTTGTCACGCTTGAGCTCATGTTCCGGCAAGGCTAAGCTTTTTCCGGCGAGTTCTCAGTCGGAAACAGAGAGCCAGATTGAGAGAGATTGGCCGGAGAAACCACGAACCGAGAGAGATAGAGCCGTGAAGAGAGAGAGAGTAGCGGAAAAAGAGGATCGAGATGCAGTAGATATCGGAGGGAGAATCTGATCGTTGTCCAAGAAATTCAAACAAAATTTTTGCCGGAATCGGTGACCAGTTATCT
>NW_025883700.1:0-8346 GCF_002878395.1 Capsicum annuum
TGACTTGCCATAACACATAAACAGACATTCAAACTTGGCCTCAGTTGACAAGTAAGCACTCCAACTCATTCCCACTGTATCGTATGGACATCCAATGTCGACGTCACACATAAATTTTGGAGGGCTTTAGATAATCATTTTGTGAGTTGAAGTGTTCAACTGACACAGTGAAGACGAATTGAGGTATCTAGATGTGCATACTCAAAGTCAGAGTGTTTACTTGTCAACTTAAGTTAAGTTTGATTGTTTGTCTATTATTTCAATGTTCTTTCTTTAACCAAATGTAAAATTGACTATGCGTTGCATATGTCATAGAAAAAAGTAGGGATAAGCATCTAGCACCCCCGAACTATGGTCAAAGTTGCTACGACACACTCCAATTCCACAGGGATCCTATTACTCCCGAACTCAATTTTAGCGTATTTTTATCTAAGTTGCGAACTCTTCACTTTCGATGTCGCACCCGTGTCGGATTCTCCAAAAATACTCTAGTTTTGACGAATCCGGCACGCACCCATTGACATTATTGAAGAGTCCGTGCAACATAGATTTTTATAACCCTTTTGTGCTGACGTGACACCTTAATTACATAAAACGTGGCTCATGTCAAAGGTGTCACGTCAGCTAAAAAGGTTGACAAAACGTGTCACGTCAGCTAAAAAGGTTGACAAAAATATGCTAAAATTTAGTTCACGAGAGTAACAGACCCCGTGAAGTTGGAACTTGGAATGTGTCGTAGTAAATTTGGTCATAGTTCAGAGGTACCAGATGTTTTACTCAATAAAGTACAAATAAACAGGAAATATCCATATCATAAATTGCAACTTCTTGACATATAAAAAAAAATACCTACATAATAAATTAAACTAACAGCTCAAAATAATCAAAACCAACTTCACAAATCAGATAAAACGAATCATATAAATAAAAATTAGTCAAAAAAAAATCAAGAAAGTGAAAAAATAAAAAAAAAAGAAAGGGAAAATGCTCTGTTCTATACACGAAATTACTGAGATACACCCGAACTTTAAGAGGATCCTATTACCTGGACTAATTAAAATTGTATTTTTGGCAACCTTAGTGCCTACGTGGCACATCAGTAAATCAACACACTAAAGGTCCACGTAGGCACACGTATGTGCCACATATGTATTACGTAGGCACTAATATTGCCAAAAATACGATTTTAATTAGTCCATGAGGTATTAGTACCTCCTAAAGTTTGCCTCAGCAATTTCGTGTATAGTTTAGGGTAGAAATAATGCATTTTCTCTATAAAAGAAAAAACCTACATAATAAATTGAACTAACAGCTCAAAATAATCAAACCCCACTTCACAAATCAGATAAAATGAAACATATAAATAAAAATTAGTCAAAAAAAAATAAATCAAGAAAGTGAAAAATAAAAAAAGAAAAAGTGAGACCTTTGTTCTTAAAGGGTGTTTCTGAAGTTGTACTAAGTATTTTTGCAATCCCTTTTTGGCAAGTGAATCCATTTTTCTTCTTTCCTTTTTTTGCTGTTCTTCTTCAGTTTATCAACTGTAAGAAAGAAGAAGAAAAATATGATTCAGTTTTTTCTAGTTTGGTTTTTCAGTTAAATATGTAGATTACTTCAGCATGTGGGACCCATTTGGACCACTTGTTGAAACTTTCAACTTTGATTAGCTCAAAAGAAGAATATTCTCCTATATTAATATTTCAAAATAAAAAATATATTTAAAGTATCTTAATTTTATGAGTTTTTATTTGATTGAGGTACAATGGTCTATCATATTCCATCTGATCTATTATATGCAAACTTATCTTTCATTTTTATAAGAAGTTGTTTTCACATCTTGAACCATAATTTCTCGATTAGATGACAATAACTTTATTATTTATGTCAAGGCTCTCGTTCACTTATTAATAAAAGTAAAGTAAACACAAAATAGTAAATTATATCTTACGCTTTTCAAGTCGGACTTCATAGTCCATATCTAAAGTATCTCAATTTTATGAGTTTTCATCTGATTAAAACACAAAGGTCTATTATATGCGATCTGGTCTATTGCATGCAACCTTATCCTTCGTAGCCGTTTGGTCATGAAAATTAAAAAATTTTGGAGTTGGAGTTGTGTTTGGCCATGTCTTTTTTAAATTTACTTTTTTTTAATTTTGAAAAAACTTTTTTAAATATGATTTTATGCCCCAACTTTTACAAACTATCAAAATCACCCAACTAAAATTTACCTACTGACATACAAGTGATTCTTATTTATAGAAACACTTCCATTTCTCAAACTAAGTTTGCATTAACGAAGAAAATAACACTCGAGAACAAATGTAAAAATGATTGTCAAAAATGTCATGAAAGATTTTACTGTGTATGAATAAATTATTTTTATGTAAAACATACTTTGCATATTTATGGTATATTATATCATATACCATAAATATATAAATATGCTTAGTATGTTTCTTTATACTTTGTATATTTATATATGTGTATATATGGTATATACATGGTATAAACTTAAACTCGGAACCAAAATAAGCCACAAAATAAAAAAAAAGTGATCAAAATAGGACACCTATTTAAAAAGTTACCAAAATAGGCTAAATGTAATAAATTATAACGTTTTTCACTTTTTTCTTAACGGTCAACACGGTTTGTAAAACGTAATAAATTATTACAAACTACAAACAATATTTGTAAGTTGTAATAAATTATTACAACTTACATCTAACCACATCACATCACATTTACTTTTTTCACTTTTAAATTTAATCCACCCCATCCCACTTTTAAATGTAACCCACCCCACCCCTTGTAGAACCCTCTCACCCCACCCCTAACCCACCCAACCGCCCCTACCCCTGCCCCTGCCCCTGTCCCTGCCCTTTTTTTTGTTTTCTTATTTTTTGTTTTTGTATTAAGACTTTGTTCTCTTCCTTTTCAAGTTTAAGTTGTTAGTAAAAAATTAATGTAGCTAGTGTCCATTTTTGGATCCATACTAAGCTCCACTACTAAACTTCATTTGAAGAATTTCCATCGGTCCCCCACTCCCCTTTACTTAGTTTTTTTATTTTTTGATGTGGTAAAAATATGAAATTAATTTTTTCGATTAATGATTCATATTAGTTTCTGATTAGTGTGTTGATTAGGATTTTGAGGAGACTTACATGGACAAATTTATTATAATTAATAAAGTAAGAAATCGCAATTTAAGTTACGGGTGTATAAAAATCGAACTGATAAAAATATTATTGATTTATTTTTATTGGGTTAACGATTTTTTAATGATTTTATAAAAAAATTATTGGGTTATTGATTCAATTTTGATTTTTTTTATTGGGTTATTGGGTAAATCGATAACCGATTAAGATTACACGAAATTATTATTTACACCCTCCATATATATATATATATAAATATATAAATATATAAGTAGGATTGGATGTTGGTTGCAATTAAGATTCAGCTTCTTTTGATGTTAGTTACTTATCGGTTTCTTATCGGTTAAATCGAAAATGAAATCGTTATTGGCTAAAAATCGATAACTAATATAACTATAAATATTAGAAGTTATCATCTTCTTATATAAAAGCCAACAATAACCAAAAAATATTAGAAGTATAACTACAGATATAATGCTTTAATCAGCAAGAAAATATAATTATATCCGTCAAAATACACCATCTTATCAAACTAATGCACCATTACGCATACGCCAACATCAATTTTCAATTCAATGACACAAAACGTAAATGAACATCATCACATTACACATCAAACTAATGCACAAAATTAGCTTTAACATCCTTTTGTCTTTCAACTCTTTTTGTTGTTTGTTGGCCTTCTTCAACAAACCTAAGATCACAATATTGGCTTGACGTGGAAATTTCGGATCATACCAATCAAAAAAGTTGCAACTAGTTTGAACTAGAGACTGCAATTCATAGAAAAGAAAGTTATAAAATTTATTTGTTACAAAACATTAAAAAGAAGAGATAGAATATAAAAATTACATACACCATAATGCATACAACCGAGGAACATACGTCCGAGATTGTCATTCGACCATGAAATTCTCACAATTGGAGGAGACCTACATGCACAAATAAGTTTCCTATTATAATTCATGAAGTTAGAATTAAGTAGACAAAGTAGAAGAAATGGAATGAGTTCTTTTTTTTATTATTGGAAGTGATAGGGGAAGAGGGATAATGAAGTGATGGAGGAAAAGGGATAATAAATAGGAAGAGGGATAATTGAAACTTGTTACCATTGAAAATGCTGATTTAAAAAAATAAGTTTAGTAACTCAAAAATTCTGAGTTACTAATCATTAACCCAATAATTTTTTTATAAAATCATTAAAAACTCGATTTATAGTTACTTATTATCGATTTACCCAATAACCCAATAAAAAAATCAAAATCGAATCAATAACCCAATAATTTTTTTATAAAATCATTAAAAAATCGTTAACCCAATAAAGATAAATCAATAACATTTTATCAGTTCGATTTTTATACACCCGTAACTTAATTTGCGATTTCTTACTTTATTAATTATAATAAAAAACATATTTGTCCATGTAAGTCTCCTCAAAATCCTAATCAAAACACTAATCAGAAACTACTATGAAACATTAATCGAAAAAATTAATTTCATATTTTTATCACACAAAAAAATAAAAGAACTAAGTAAAGGGGAGTGGAGGACCGATGAAAATTTTTCAAATGAAGTTTAGTAGTGGAGCTTAGTATGGATCCAAAAATGAATACTAGCTACCTTAATTTTTTACTAACAACTTAAACTTGAAAAGGAAGAGAACAAAGTCTTAATACAAAAATAAAAAAACAAAAAAAGTGCAGGGCGGGAGTAGGGGGCAGGTGTGGTTGAGTGGGTTAAGGGTGAGGTGAGAGGGTTCTACAAGGGGTGGGGTGGGTTACATTTAAAAGTGAGGTGGGGTGGGTTAAATTTAAAACTGAAAAAAGTAAAGGTGATGTGATGTGATTAGGTGTAAGTTGAAATAATTTATTACAACTTACAAACACTGTTTGTAGTTTGTAATAAATTATTACATTTTACAAACAGTGTTTGTAAAACGTAATAAATTATTACAAACTACATGATTTAACATAAAGAAGATGTGATAGTACACTGTTTTTTATTTTTTGTGCAAAACGTAATAAATTATTACTTTTTACAAACCGTGTTGACCGTTGGTTGATCAAAAGTGAAAAACGTAATAATTTATTACATTTAGCCTATATTGGTAAATTTTTAAATAGGTGGCCTATTATGGTCATTTTTTTAATTTTGTGGCTTATTTTGGTTCTGAGTTCTATAAATTTCATATATAACATACTTTGTATATTTATGTTAATAAATATGCTTAATATGTTTCTTAATATTTTGTATATTTATATATGTGTGTATATGGTATATACATGGTATAAACTTTATATATAACATACTTTGTATTTTTCTGTTATAAATATAATACTTTATATATTTATGGGTATAAATATATTACTTTGTGTATAAAGATACCAAGTATTATGGTATATAAAGATAGCAGTTGCAGCTTACGGTATAAATTTGTTAAATTGGACATATTTTTTTATGAAAAATATATATCACCGATTTATCTTTTTAGCATATATATGGTATAAACTATTTATATTTGAATAGTATAATAAAGATGTACACAATATAATATATATATAATCAAATTAAAAATGAGAATAATTTGTGGCAGTGATAAACTAATCTGCTACAACTTTATTAATTTCATAAATATAAAAAATGATTATCCATTATTAATTACACGACTATAATTCCTTAAACGTCTGTATCACAACAGAAAAATTATTATTATTATTATATTATAGTAATTAGGATCATTAGCAGTAAAATAATGTCTTAAATAAGGAAGAAAAATAATTATGAGAGAGAAAAAGAGATATATATTAATTAGGATAGCATTAAGTTTGAAATTATAATTACCTTATTCTTTAAAACTGCTATATACGTAATACTGAAAAAGTAATATTATTCATGAATTTAATAAGTGTTAAGGAGTGTTTTATGTAAAAATTTAAAAGATTGGGGTTATATGTAATAATAATAAAAGTTGAGATTGGAGTTGGAAATTGTGAAAACACCAAAAACTTGTTTTCCCTTTTCAGAAAAATTTTTCGAAATTATTTTTTGAATTTTCATGGCCAAACACCACAATTTCCAACTCCGAAAAAAAAATCCAGAAAAAAGAAAAAAAAATTCATAGCCAAACGGGATTTTTGCATGAAGTTGTTTCCACAACTCGAACTATAACCTCTTGATTACATGACAACAACTTTATCGACTAAGTCAAGGCTTCTGTTCAATTATATTAATAATAAAAGTAAAATAGGTATAAAATGGTAATATCTTTTGATTTTTCAAACTGATCAAAAAAGAATAAACATATAATTTATATAGTACTTAAATAAGTAAAAATAGATGAAAACAATATGATTTAGTTCACATCATAAATTTTTATTTAATTTTAAACTTTATGTCGAGTCAAATATATTAAATTTTGACTTGTAGATGGTGACCATTTGGACCATGTCATGTTTAATTAAATTTTGATTAGCGGAGAAACCCATAATTCATAAAAAGAATATTCCATTTTTCTAAGGGATTTATTTAGTGATTTGCCCATTATGATTTGTAATGGAATTTTGGTTTAACAAGTTATAAATATTTTAAATTTTGTGATTGAGTTGAATTATTCAATTTGGCTTAGGGTTTAGTAAGTAAAGTATTAGTTAATTATAAGTAATTTCATGTTTGGATAGAAGTGTTGAAATTAATAATAAGTAGGTTGCGTGTTTGACAAAAATATATCGATAATCTATTTTATGTTTAAATGATTGAAGTTCCTTAAGATATATAATTAAGATCAGAGCCCATGCAGAGGCGGACTCAGGAATTGAAGATATCGAAAGCTGCATCACTATACATCTTTAGCGTAAATATTTTTTTTATTTGTTATCCGATATTCAGTATCCATAAAGACGATTGATTCAAATTCACGTATTGTAGAGCTGAATAAAAGAAAAATGCTACATACTAACAAATTTTTTAATTATCAAAACTCGAACTCAAAATCTAATAAAATTAAGAAATTTCTAATAGTGATTTCAACAATTATGATGAGCAATGCATAGAAATGTTTCTTTAATTTATGTTTGACATGAAAATTATAATAGACATACACTTAGGGTCATTTGTAGAGTGTATTAAAAAAAATGCATTAATTTTATGTATTATTAGTACCTTGTTTGGTATATCTTTAGCTCATGTATAACTAATGCAATACGATCTATTGTATATTCAGGTGTGTATTACTAAAACCTCAAAATTCATGGCATTAATAATGAAATGGATCCAATACATGCATTAACATGATAAAAGACAATTCTCTCAAAAAAAAAAAAAATCTGCATCCTTTCCAACATATATATGGAGGGTATTTTTTAAATTTTTTTCAAGAAATTATGTAATTCATGTTATTTTTAATACATCAAACCAAACAATGCATAAAAAAAATACAAGCATAGCTAACACAGACATTACTAATACAAACATTATTAATACACCATATTTTACATTATTCTTATACACTCTTTATCAAACGACCTCTTAGAGTCATTCGATTCATACACATTACATTACTAGTACTATAAGTTTTTTGTATAGAAATGAACCCCTTCAACGAAAAATAATACTATACTAGTATTAAATTTTTTTGACCTTTTCTTTTTTTAATATTTAACCTGCTCAATAAAAATTCTGACTAGTGACGCCCAAGTGCTCCATCATTTACTTCAACTTTGCCACTACCAATTAACACAGTTTCACCATCAACTTTGCCATTTCTAAAATTAGAACCAAAACTTGAACTAAATGGTCTAGGGGGTATATAAAATGATTTGATTTTTTCATCAACTAATTTTGCTTCATTTGCAATGTTCCTAGCATTTGTTGATACAATAACAAGTGCACTAGCAATAATGAGGAGGAAAATAATTTTTGTTGGCATTTTTAGGAGTTGATAATTAAGACAATTTCTTTTTTTTTTTTTGGAGTATGAGAATTTTGGTTTGGGATCTGAAATTATATATAGGTGTTGAGAATTTTAATTATGTTGAAAGTTAGGGAGATGTTAAGTTGATGATTATGCATTGCATGTTTATTAACTATAATTTATTTCTATATGAAAGTTCAAGAAAGTCAATTTCAATGATACTCTTAAACTTCATGATCAACCTAATTCTATCTTACAACAAAATCAATTACCAGTAAT